>NW_024581096.1:9515267-9586094 GCF_017639235.1 Corvus kubaryi
TCTCTTTCTTTCTTTCTTTCTCTTTCTTTCTTTCTTTCTTTCTTTCTCTTTCTTTCTTTCTTTCTTTCTCTTTCTTTCTCTTTCTTTCTTTCTTTCTTTCTTTCTTTCTTTCTTTCTTTCTCTTTCTTTCTTTCTTTCTTTCTTTCTTTCTTTCTCTTTCTTTCTTTCTTTCTTTCTTTCTTTCTTTCTTTCTCTTTCTTTCTTTCTCTCTTTCTTTCTTTCTTTCTCTCTTTCTTTCTCCCTTTCTCCTTTTCTTCCTTTCTTTCTCTCTTTCCTTCTTTCCTTCCTTCTTTCTTTCTTTCTCCTGCTATTACATCATTTTGATGCATTTCATAGGCATCTTTTCACATGCTGTTTACTGAGTCTGAATGCCAGACACAGCAACATGGAATATTCTTTCAAGACCAGATACCTGGCTGAGCTCTGCACTGTGGTGACTGGATTTCTCTTAACTATAGATCTTAGAAAAGCCACAGATAATTGAAAAATGAGCAGTTAGGTAAAAAATTCAAACATAGTTTCTCAAGAAATTTGGTTTGCTTGTCAGTAGTGGATTACAGCTGGGAAGAAAAAAAGGCATGTTAGGAAAATCTTTAAAAAGAATTTTGAAGAGAATATGAAAACAAGAGATCTTGGAGACAGAATAAGAGAATAAGACATCTTTGGAGAAATGCTATTTCTCTAAAATGTTGAGGTAGGAATGAAAAACTAAGAAATCAAAGCCCAAATTCTCCTATTACTTTTAGTGTTAATTTGCTGTCATTTTAAGTACAATCCCTGCCCTGACAAAATGCCGGGAATCTGACCCGTAACTGTGATTTTCCACTTTAATTGATATTTCACCATTTATAGGTCATTTTCTATGCTAAATAAGGCAGAAATAAAGCATGAAAGAGAATACTTTAGAAAGATTTCTTCATGCTGAGTTCTGCCATGCGGAGTATCAAATGTAGTCTGCCACACAAGGTGGAACTCTAAAGCAAAGAGCCCAAATAGTTGCATACAGAAACAAGCAAACAAATCAGGCTAAATAAAGTGCAAACAAAATTTCAAAATTTTGGCTCGGATAGATTTGATTATTGAAAAAAAGCATAGTAGGAACCCTGCACAAAATGGTGTTTGGATGTTTATGCAAAAGGAAAAGGTTGAAATACTACATACACATATATTTTGCATATGATAATGACAGCTGACACAGCAGATGCCAGATCAGCTAAGATAGCACAATACACCCAGAAAGTTTCTTAGGGTTGCTAGGATAAGGTGAAACATTTTGTTGGTTTTGTGGAAGTGTTAACCTTATCACTCATTCCATTTATGCCCAGTTTGAAACAACATGAATTAATCATCCCCAGTTAATACCTTGAGCTCATCCATTTATTTGTATGACCAGTTTCAGTGCCTTCTTACTATTTTTATTTCCCTGTCCTAGTCACCTAATATAAAAGTTATTTTTTTCCCCAACCTTTCAGCAAAGGTACTGAGTTGTTATTTCCAAATCAAAAGCTGATGTGCAGACCTCTAGTAATGATGATCCTGTTGTCACAGGTATAATCTAGTATAGTTACAGGACAAGTGAAATATCACAACTTCTGGTTTTTTTCTCTTGAATGACAAGGAACCGGATTTAAAGCTTTGACCCTCTCTATATTTCATCATGTCATTCAACAGCTCAGACCAAGTTTTCGAGATTGACTTTCCATTTATCAACACTGCTATCCACCAGGCCCCACAATGTGTTGTGTTTCCAAACATTATTCTTCTGGATCTTGTGACCATAGGTGATAAAGAAAAGGAAGCACATTTTTTTGTGATCCTACAGCTATCAGACAAAGGCAGTGACTGTGCTCCTTCTTAGGCATCAAGGCAGTGTCTACCAAGCCATCAATTTTCAAGGAACAGGGGCAGGTGATGGAATTTTCCCATGGGCTACAGGTTGTTATGGCTGCCATTCCCTGTATTCAACCACAAAGCAATCCTCTTCCATATGCCTTCTCTAACATAAGCACACAACGGTTTATTAGAAGCACTTACAGAACATTGTATTGACAATATTCTCAAACTAATCTTTTCCTAGGAGAAGATAATGAGAACTTGGCACTGGTTATAAGCCAGCAAAGGACACTTCTTAAGAACTTGTAGTCACAATGGCCTAAGAGCAGCAAAGAGAAGAAGAGATTTCTTCAGTGTTGCTGTTAGGTTGGATAAATGGAACAATTTCTAAAATGTGTCACAGCAGAAAAGTACAGAAGATAAGTCCAAAGGACTGGTGTGTTCCTAGCTGAGCTGGGAGTATGCAAATTTGTCTGTGTCACATGCAGCTGGAAATGCAATTGCCCTTGACTTTGGGGGCGTCAGTAAGAAACTGGTTTCTGGAAGTTCTGGCTCCTTGGGAACCACCAGCTCCCCAAATCAAATTTGACACATGAGTTTTCCTGGGAGCCCAGGTTATACTTCTGCAACAGTTATTAAAAGGGGAACATAGCTGTAGAGTACTTAGCTTTCAATAGAGTGTTTTTCATATAACATTTGGTTTTCAACTGCAAGCAGTTCTAATTAACACCAAAACAAAACAAAAATTCCCAAACCAACCAACCAACCAATCAACCAACCAACTAAAGACCAAGAGAAAAAAAAAAAAAAAAGAAAAAATAGAAGGGGGAAAAAACCCCAAACTTAGTAACTCACTGTTCCTGAGCTGATCTTTGATCTTTAAACTTGTTTAGTGCCAAAAGCACCAGTTGGCACATTCTAAAAGTCTGTGTATTTCTGATATTTTGTCCCAATACAGGAAAATTAGTTCCAGAAAGGCAAGCTGGGAGATTTACTGCTTTTGTCTCAAGCAGCCTACTGTCTTTAGGTGTTGATAACAAATTAGATACAAAAATAGAGAATGGTTCAGAAAAAGAACCAAGTAAGTTAGCCAGGCACTACAATACCCTGAAGCCCACATTTTCAACTGTTGCTTAAAACCAGGCCAGATTACTAACAGAACTCAGTTTCTCTTCAGGTAACTACATGAAGTGAAAGTTGGAAGAGAGCTCAGCACTGTGGGTGTCACCAGAGAAATAAAATACTCCTGTGTCTGTGGGTGGTGAACTCTTGGGCAAAGCTGTACCGTAAAGCCACAGAGTCAAAATCAGCACTTCTGAAGTTTAAAATGAAAGCAACAATGAAGCAGTCTATTCACAATCTTTTAAAATATCACAGTGCATTGACTGTGCACACTGAAAATGCTCATTATTGTGGTTAAAAAGACAGAGAAGGACAAGTTCTCTCTTATTCCACTCTTATAGATTGGGAGTACTCACCAAATTGCATCATGATGTCTCCAAGATTTGAAATATTTTAAGTGGATTTAAATCTTTCAGAACATTAAAATGCCACATGAAAACACAATAATGCTCGTTACTGGTCTGAGGAAGGTACAGCATCACAGCAGTCATGCAGAAATTGCAATAATGAGAACTGAAGTAGAAAGACTTGATTTAAACCTCCCTTTTTGTTCCTGCTGGAGGGTGAAAATTTATCATGAATATTTACACATGTGAACATCTTAGATTCGTAAAATGGCACCAGACTCCCACTCTCCTGCCGCTGAATCATAGAAGTGCCTAAAATATTCAGCTACACAGTGCTGACATTCAAAATCCCACGTGTCTAAGCTATATGGGTAGACATCTCCAAATGCTTTCTTAACTGGAGGAGCATGAATAGATATTAACTATTGCATCCTGCTGGAACCCACAGACAAGCTGATTGTAGGCCAGCCTTTATGTCTGGACTAAGCCCAGATCCCTGCTTTAAGCTCTGCTTATGCTTTTTATTCAGCCATTCTCCATGTAAACTATACATGGCTTCAACGGGAAATGGAGACCCTTTCATGCCTCCACCACCTGAAAAATATACCATTGGGAAAGCAAGTCACATTTATATCCTACCAACCATTCAGTTTAATCTACCAATCGTTTTAGACCTTTTCAGGCAAAGAGAAATAGTTTAAACAGGAAGAATGTGCAACCCTCTCCTGCTCAGGGGCTGCAGGGGCTGGACTAATTTCTAGAGCTGTTGAGTGTGTGTTTCTGCAGGTTGAAGTGATCATGGAGAAGAGACATATTTTCACTAAGCCATGTTGACTGTATTCAGTGTATTATGTTACAATTATGCCTGTGGCAAGGAGTTTGTGTGCTATACAGCTTACAGTACTTTGAGCTAATTCTTTTGAAGTTAAGAAAAGATTAGTTCAAGGTACTTGTTTAGGGACCTATTTATCACCTTCTGGACTTTGAAGTTCTCTTTCCCACTCTTCACTAGTGAATTCACTTTCAGTTTTGATCTTTCTTCGTACAAAGTTGAATGATCTCATTATTTCATGTTTTAAAAAGAAAAGCCCACACAGGTATATTAAGGATCTGTAAGTATTTTGCTGAAATACTACATTCCCAGCTTGAGAGGTACGTATTAAATCTAACATCATGGGTTTGATGAAATTCCAAATTCCAAATGCCTGTTTCATAAGTCTATCAAACTGTTAAAAACTATTTTAGTAAATGAAGGGATTTCAAATCTATGTTGTCACTCATATTGCAGGTATAATATAGAACAGAATATCAAATTGTTCTTATAATAACAGCCTGTTCCCTTTTTCTTTGAAAAATTTTAATTCTGTGCCTTACTGATAAGGAAAATATGCAGTTTTTCAACAACTTCACATATAAATGTTTTTTTAATAGACCACTGACAATTATAAATGATGATTCAAAGTTGAAACATGATAAAGTCTGTTACAGAAATGCTATGTGGTTTGGCAAATCATGCCTTTTTCTGTAAACAAAAGCATACTGGGTTTTAATCTTCTTTCAAACACTCATTTCAATGATTCTTTCATCATGTTTTCCTTCTCTATTTTGACTAAAGGTCTTGGGAGCAGGAACCCTCTCAACTTATGTTCAAACAGCAGCCACCAAAATGAAGCACACAGCTCACATGATATGCCTAGATACGTCTAGAACTACTACAGTTATAAAGGCAGCATTAATTTTTAACACTATTAAATTAATAGTATTTAAGAACTAATATCTTGTTCACTTATCCAACAAAGTCTTTTCTGAACCAGAATTCTGTTATCTGGTCATGCCTTAAAACAGGAAATATTTTTTTTAGATAAGCTCACCCACACAAGCCAGCAGGAGCCAGCAAGAGAAGGCAGCTGTAGTCTCACAGAAGTCTTATAGAACACAGGCAGCTTACAAAATCCTATCTATGTAAACTTAGAGGTTGGGGTCAGACTGCGTCTGTAAATATATCCAAGTGTTCCCAATTAAATTACTCCTTTAGATGACAGAATATTTATTAATTTACGGAATCATTGTTTTTTGGTAGGCTCTGCTTGGGGTTTTGGGGAGAGAACCCTAATAACATTTGCCACTCTGTAGTGTTTAGATCCTTACAGTAAACATGCATTCCTTCCAAAGCAAAACTCTAAACAGCCCAAACCACCTAAAAACCTCTTTAAAATATAGACAGATGTGTTTATTTCTGTCATTCTTTAAACAATCTCCACAGTAATAGCAGTATTCTTCCATGACAAATACAGCCAGCCAAAGGAAAAATATGATATCCATATCATAGGTGGAAGAGAGAAACTGGCAGGTGACATACTGAATCTGTTTCATTTCATTTTTCTTCCAAAATTCTTAGTAGTGTTAGGGCTGTACCAAGGCAAACATATTAGGATGTGGTTATACAATCATCACTGGCTGACCGGATAGATGTCTTAGGAATCATAGAATATTAGTCACACTTGGAAGTTAAATAATTTATTATTATATTTTTCTGATGCATAACATAAGCATAAAATGCTGTACTACCTAATTCCCAACTTAAAAAGTGCAGGTCAAATAAAATGTCACAAAATAAAGCACACAAGCCTCCTCAGAAGAGTAAGACACAGAAAACATGAGGTTTGGGTATTACATTTAGTTTTTTGGTTTGTTTGTCATATTTAAATTTCCCCCGGAGTATATTTTTTTCCTCCCCATTTTTCTCTGTCTCAAACAAATCAGTAACTACACTAAAGCATAGTATTATTCTTAGGAATTCTCAGTATTTTCTACTCTGCTCTGGTGAGACTCCCTGGAGCACTGCATCCAGCCCTGGTGTCCCCAGCTTAAGAAGGACATGGAACTGTTGGACCAAGTCCAGAGGAGGCCTCAAACTTGACAAGAGGGCTGGAGGACCTCCCTTTTAAATTGGGGCTGAGAAGGTTGTGTGGAGACCTCATAGCAACCTGCCAGTATCTGAAGGGGGACTACAGGGAAGCTGGAGAGGGACTCTTCGTCAGGGACTGTAATGACAGGACAATGGAGTAACAGGTACAAACTGAAAGGGGGAAATTTAGGTTAGATATAAGGAATAAACTCTTTACTGTCAGGGTGCTGAGATATTGGAACAAGTTGCCCAGGGAGATTATGGATGACCCAGCCTTGGAAGTGTTCAAGGCCATGTTAGATAAGGCCTTGAGCCACCTGGACTAGTGACAGGTGTCCCTGCCCATGGCAGGGGTTTGAGACTAGATGATCTTTAAGGTTCCTTCTGATCCTTAACATTCTATGAGTATATGACTATTATGAAATATTATGAAAATTATGAATATGCTATGAATATTGTGAAAAATGCTATGAATATTATGAAAATTAATATGTTATTCTAGCCATTTGGAGGATTCTTCCTTTCCTTCTTCAAGCCTTTCTTTTCAGTCCTCCTTATAATTAATTCTTCCCACCAAACTCCAGATCAGCTGGGGACTTCTCACCAGATCAACTCCTGTACACACTGTGGTCTTCTGCATTTGTCCCTCCCAATAACTCTCTATTATTTTGTTCCTGGACTAGTTCTGACCTCCAGTTTTCTTCTGGTTCACCTGCAGCCCCTGGATCCCTGGTCCTTGTTGCCCTTTCCTTGCGATGAGCACAGAGCAACCAGGAGAAGGGTGGAGAGCAGTTTTCTTGATCTCAAATTGCATATGAGTATTACCAGCATGTTACACAAATTATCACAAAACCTGTAAAAATTTTGTCCCCCTGCTCAGTCCTAGTGATGCCTCACCTGGAGTCTGTGTCCAGTTCTGGGCTCCTCAGCACAAGAGAGACATGGAACTGGAGCAGGTCCAGTGCAGGGTGACAAGGATGATCAAAAGACCAGAGCATCTCTATTGTGAGGACAGGTTGAGGGAGTTGGGCCTGTTCAGCCTCAAGAAGAGATGACTGAGAGGGAACCTCATCAGTGTCTGTCAGCGTCTGAAGGGAGAGGTCAGAGGAGGGACCAGGCTCTGCTTGGTGGTTCTGAGCAATAGATTGGCAAGAGGCAATGGGCAGTAAGTGATGCAGAGGAAATTTCACCTGACATGAGGAAGAACTTCTTTACTGTGACACTGACCACACACTGGAACAGGCTGCGCAGAGAGGCTGTGGAGTCTCCCGCACTGGAGATATCCAAGCATCATCTGGATGCAATCCTGTGCCCTGTGCTCTGGGATGGCCCTGCTTGTGCAGGGAGGTTGGACCAGGTGATCACACTGTGGGCCCTTCCAGCCTGATCCATCCTGTGATTCTGTGAATATTATATTTCATAAGGTGAGAATCTTGCAAATTGTTTTTGTGCTAATTAGTATTCTTTAGATAACAGAATAATCTGAATCCCATGCACCAGAAAGAAAATTAAAGTCATCCCAGATGTACTAAATTTCTAAATATCTTCTGAGGTTCAACATAAGAGATTTGAAACTCCTAGTTTTAGAAATACTGGATGTGTATGGCTGATAAGAAACAACTTCTTTTTGGTGTAACATGTTCTCATTGGAAACATTCTTTCATCTAAACCAAAATATTTTGTGGGAAAAGGTAATTTTCAAAAAGTTTCTTGAACATTATTGAACATTTTGTATTAACACTTTCAAACATTTCATGGACCAGAACACTCTGCTAGAAGCCCCTATGCTAGGTCTATGCATAGTCACATTGACTCATTTAATGTGGGAGAACCATGACCAATTAAGTGGCTGAGCTGTATTATACCAAAACTACTTTTTCCAACAGCATTTCATTAATAAAGATAACTTTCCAGGTCTTCCTTATGAAGTATGAATCCACTTGAGAAGACAAAAAGAAAAGCTATCAGTTTAATGGTGATTTCGTAATGTGTGTATAATTTTGCTGTAGGGAAAAATGAAACAAGCAAACCCCTGAATTTCTCAAGAGTTTAACACAGAATGGGTAATTTTGGAAGGAACCACAATGGGTTACCTGATCCAACTTCCCTGCTCAAGCAGGGTCATCCTAGAGTACATGGCACAGGATTGCATTCAGGTGGTTCTGGAATGTCTCCAGTAAGGGAGACTCCACAGCCTGTCTGGGCAACCTGTTCCACTGTGTGGTCAGTGTCACAGTAAAGAAATTCTTCCTCATGTTCAGGTGGAACTTCCTGTGCAGCAGTTTCTGCCCTAATTTCTAATACTAAAGTCAGAAGAACAGGATTTTGAGTATTTTCTAATAGTCAAGTGCAAGCCTATGATTCTTCCTCTCCCCCACCCTTTATATAAGATATCCTTAAAGAATAAGTACCAGGAGCTAAAAGTAAAATATTAACAGGGGCAGGTGGGTGAGGTGGATGAACAAAGTTTCATGTACTGGTATTATTTAGGTTTGGAGCACATCTTTTCAGTAATGGAATTTCTTAATCAAAGATTTAAGAGCTTATGGTTTTTTGAGGTTATTTTAATGGGGAAAAAAAACCCCACAGAGACTGAAAATATCCCATTATGAGCACAGCAATGAACCAGATCTGCAGTTAAGATTGAGAAAATAAGACATTTGGAAGAAAAGCAGAACAGTAACATTAATTCGGAATTTCCTGTTTAGTAGAGAGATTTCAAACTGGGAAATTTTGTCTTGAAAATTTTCCTCAAATTCCACACATAGGTTTCTTTCATCTAAAGATTGAGGTGATGCTTTGTGACTGCATTTTTCAAAGTCTAGAGACAGGTTTTTAAAAGAGGGCGTAACATTCTCTGCTGTTATTTCTATTTCCTGTCTCTTGAGCTCTGTATCTCTGTCCTTAAGAAAACAGCATCATTAGATATAAGTTCTGATGTTACTTTTATTCAGATGATGCTAAAGTGACCTAAAGGAGAGAAATCTCTATGTTCTGGCCAAGCATGAGAATGAAGCATAGCACTCTTTTTAATGAACATGTCTATTTCTTACAACACATAGAATCAAAGCAGGCTCAAATACATAAATTAGCTGAGATTTATGTTAGCAAATAGAGCTTATGCAATCATCTGAAGTTTTGCACAGCAGGGATAGGTTAACTGCCATTCTTGTAAAGTGCGGCAGTGAGCGAGAGCTGAGACCACATGGAAAAGGAGGGCAAATAGTCTTTTCCAAAAGTTTGGCCCTTGAGTGTTAGGCAGCAGCTTAATTCTCTGAACTTTCTTTTCTGGTTAGGTAAAGTGATTGAACTGGCAAGCCAGATGAGAACAAGAAATAAAAATGAGAGAATCTGAGAGACAGTATGAATTTAGCGATTGGAAGCCATGCTGCAAGTTTTTCTTTTGCACTTGCAGACATACATAGTAGCACATGGATAAAAAAGAAACCTTAGTGAAAGGAAGAAAGATGACATTTGAACCAAGAGCAGCTGTGGTGTGTTTTCAGGGAGCACTCTTCAAGCCAGTGCAGTTTCAGCCCCAGTTCCCATTCCTGGAAGCACAGGCTCATATTGGAACAGTGAAAAATTACGGAAGATTGCTTTCTCTGTGACCCAGGTTGTGGTGTTACTTAGTTGGTAGACTTCCCAACAGAGAAACAAGCATGCTTGAAATGAGGCTCCAAAGATTTGTGGGATGAAAAAGGGCAATGATGAAGTGCTGTCCTAAATAGATGTATGGGAACAGAGTGCGACATGATGTTCCAGTCCAGCTCATCTCCGATTTTTAAGTTTAATGAGTATATCAGGTAGGAAAGTTGGGTAGGAGAAAAGAGGAGAAAGAGAAAAACTTCACAGCTGTGACTGAACATATCCACACTAGTTGTGAATGAGGCATCTGCTACTGTAGCAGTGAATCCATTACAAGGTGAAGCTTAGCACACTCCAAATCCAGCGATTTGCTTGCATTTTTGTGTATATGTTCAGCTACAGTAGCTTACCAACTGTGCTGCCTCACCTGCATTGCTGGCAGTGTCTCAGCTGGGAATTTTAAAGATAGTTCAAATACACTTACACAAAAAAAATCAGGAATATGAGGAAAAAATATCAGGATTTATTTGTCTCTGCTACAGCTTCTTCCATGACCAATTTTTGTCTCTGACAAAAAATTTTTGAAATTCCTTTAAGGCTATGTCTCAGATGGCAGGGGCGAGTGTGTGAGGAGTAGGAAGCAAAACACTAATGCTTTCATAATATGATCTTGCTTTTATGCTTTGATCTTAAAGATCGCAGGTGATAGTAGCTGATCCTCTTCTACTCTATCCCATTCAAACATTAATCTTCAGACAGTACAACAATCTCTGTCCAGATTTGTCTGTATTCATCTGGTGCCATCAGTCATAATCCTGTGAAGGTATTCATAGAGAAATCGGACTTTCAGAGTTTTTCTTGTACTTGGTGTTCTCCAGCTCTACACTTAAGACATGAATATTTTTTGGAATAGCGCGATATTATGATTTTTCTCCTTTTTTCTACTTAAATGCTTTTGTCTTTGAGTTATACACTAGATTTAAAAACTGGCTTTAATTTACTATAATATCTTGTTAACTTGCATTCCTATCAGCATCTTTCATCTCTAAAGCAGATTGCTTCATCAAAACTATTTATCAGTGAAATTTAAAAGACACTTAAATTAAATCAGGATGACAACTTGAATTCCTTCAGCCCCACAGAAAACATAATCATGTTGCTCTCCTTTCTAATTTTGTGTTCAAAACTTTTCGTTTTACTTAATAGAGCAGCTGAAGAGAAGTAATCAGAAAAACATAGTTCCTATAGCAGAGCCAAAAGGAACATAACAAACTGCTCTTAAGTCTGAAAACAGTTGTGATAGCCAGCGTGGGCTTTCAACACACGTATGTCAGCTTTTAAAGAAAGGGGTAAAAACAAATTTGTGGGCCTAGCTCAATTGGAAGGTTGCTTACATGTTCAACTGAGGGTGACGTGTAAGTAAAGACTAGTAGCCCAGATCTGTGGTAAATATCAACAATTTAAAAGGTCAGAGTTTCTGAAATAAGGACTACAATGTATGTCTCTCTAAACAATAAAATCCAACCATGCTTAACTGGTGTACAGTGAGAGCATAATAAATACAAAACACATCTTCATATTAGTTGGGATGGAGGAAGTGCTTACCCAGATTTTAGAGGCAAAGTCTTCCAGCATCTCATATGTTGTACTTCTAATCATGTAATACCTATTTTACTCCATGTGTTTTCTGCTTCATTTGATATACTTGGGTTTCCAAGGGGTTAATTAAAACATTAATAGAGACAACATGATAGTTTGATAAATAGTTTAATGGCTTTGTAGAATTTTTTAAATCCTGGTATTTTGGTGGGTGACTGAATATGACCCAGCCATGAGCACTCACAGCCCAGAGAGCCAAACGTGTCCTGGGCTGCATCCAGAGCCCTGTGGGCAGCAGGGGAGGGAGGGGATTCTGCCCCTCTGCTCGGCTCTGGTGAGACCCACCTGGAGCACTGCATCCAGCTCTGGGGTCCCAGCACAGGAAGGACAGGGACTTGCTGGAGCCAATCCAAAGGAGGGCTGTGGTTAGAGAGCGCTGGAGCACCTCTCCTACAAGGACAGGCTGAGCGAGTTGAGGCTGTTCAGCATGGAGAAGAGACGGCTCCATGGAGATCTTATAGTACATTCCAGTACCCAAAGGGAGCTTCAGGAACAATGGGAAAGACTCTATCAGGAAGTGTGGTGATGGGATGAGAGGTAGACATTTTAGACAGAAAGATAGTAGATTTAGATTTGATTTTAGAAAGAAATTATGTATTGTGAGGGTGGTGAGGCATGGGAACAGGTTGCCTGGAGAATCTGTGGATGCCTCATCCCTGCAAGTGTTCAAGGCCAGGCTGGATTGTGACCCTGAGCAGCCTGATCTAGTGGAAGGTGTCCCTGCCCATGGAAGGGAGGTTGGAAGGAGATGATCTTTAGAGTCTCTTCCAGCCCCAAACATTCTATGATTCTGTGATAAATGTCTGGTAAAATGAGATTAAAGTTTTGTTTGGCACATTTGTTTGTGTGAAAACTGCAAATTACTTATTTACTACACACTGTGTGGTAGAAGATTGAAAATCCTGATTGTGAATTCATTGTGCCAGAATAGAAAATGGATATACTTATGTTAAAGCTTCAAGTCAGCTTCTTATGGTTTAAAGATCCACGATTCTGGCTATAGCTCCCATTTGCATTCTATACATTTAGAAGATTCTATTTTAACTTTTCATGACAGTCTTGAGGAGTGCAGTAATGCACTGCATTTATATAGGAGGAAATAAAATAGAAATAAAATAGAAAATACATGTCATGATACGCCATTATTGCATGACCTCTCAAAAAAAAAGGCAGTAAGAGGTAATTTTAGGGAAATATCAGCTCAAGTTTGTGAAACAGAATATTGGAATAAATTACAAAAGGTAAACCCATCTATCTTTTGAACCTTTGTTTTAGTGCAACTAAAGTAATTCTGAATTTGCTATGCACTTGCGATCTGCCTCTCCATTCCCTGAATGAATTTGTATTCACTCAGAGGAGATGCTTTTTCGTGAAGGATCATTTCTTGTCTCCCAATATGATACCAAAAGCAATGTCTGGAGATGTTGCACATCAAATTTCAACAAACAGGTGTGATAAATTGTTTTATTGTCTAATGAAAAACATTAAGTAATTTGATCCTGCTCACCCTTCAGTGAAAAAAGCTGACAAGAAGCTGAAGAACACACCACACACCAGCATGTGCTTTGCAACACACATCAGAGGATAATTTATCATGCAGGTACATGTTCAAGAGTCTAAGCCGTCACACTTGCAGAGGGGATAATGGGTTCTCATATCCTTTGGAGTGTGTCAGAGGAAACAGGGCTGGGCAAGATGGGGCAACAGAGTGTTCCAACAGCTTTCTACTGCTGTTGTCATGCCACCACCCCTTGATCTGAATGCTCTTAAAATGAATCAAGGTTCTCTATACATAATTCACTGTCATTGGCATTGCTGTCTTTCTCAATTTTTCAAGACAAAGAAAATGAAATTAAGAAATACAGAGTAAAGCTACCTCAGAGAGCAGACGTGACTTTAAGAGGCTCAGAACTGATATCCAGCAGTATAACTTCCAGTTACCACCAGAAAGTAACAAGAAAAATTTCTGCAGAAGCTACCTCAGGTAATAGAAGTCATTGTTCGGTGCACTACTAAAATGAGTTCTATTTCTTCCTAGGACACTCCCTCATATTTATTTTCCCTGAAATTTAACTCCTTTCAGTTAAGGACAAGCTTAAGCTTCACATAATTTTCTACAGCAAACAAAATTTGTATACAGTCATATATGTCAAGCTTTGCAAGTGAAAAAACATTAGTATTTATCTAGTCCTACCTGAAACTACAAGGAAGAGTTTTTCCTGTCTGCAAATTTTTGGTTTTGTCTCAAACATTACAGGTCTGTCTGCATTACTATTTAATAGTACAGTATGTTCTCTGCTTCTACTACTGTGTCAGAGGTATACGGCATTGACTTGGTGCCTTAAGCAAACAAGAGAGTAAAAGAATAATCAGATAGTCGATAAAAGGATTTTCAGTTAGAGTAGACTTTGACTTTTGTAATTCTTTGCAAATACCAGTTCATTTGAGGTTACCTTGTTTGTGCAAAGTGAAAACTACTTGTGATGAGTTCAAACCCAGCCTGTTCATTGACAGGGTGGATCTCATTAGAAATTTAATGTGATTGAAATTATGAAAACCTTCAATGTTACAATAGAATGCCATTCAATAATAAATTTCTTCACCAACTTATCTCTTGGCATTCAAAGGAGTACAAACTGCAAATAGGCTAAAAGAATCACTTTTATCATGGCCACTGTTTTTGTACATGAAAGCTACTATAATAGCTCATCCTCATTAAAATAAATATGAAAATAAACTCATGAAGATCTGCAGCTGAAAAGACATCCTTTCCATATCCGCTGACCTTTATGAGCTTGAGGCGTATCCAAGCTTCCCCTAATCAGTGCCAAATCCTCCTCTTGTTTCAGAATCATTACTACCCTGAGATATCTTTATCCTGAAACATCATGGAAGAACTTTGGGTGCCCTCCCTCAGGTAACCAATACTACTTCACTACAGACCTGACAAAAGCAATTTTCTTGGTAAAGTAACAACTTAATCAAGGCTTGTGTCCTCCAGGTGGAGTCAGTCAAGAAATCAGACCTGACATATCTTTCTACTCTGAAATGCTGAGAGAAATAGAAATTCATCTGAACATTTTAAAAAAAACAACAAAAAACCAGTGATAAAAATATCTTTCTGAGGGTTCCTCTTACCAGGGGAGACAGAGAACAGGTATTTTCATCAGGCAGAAGACAGATCAAAAAAGCCTGAGAGATGCTTTAGAAAACATGGCTAGCCAAAACAAGATTAAGAGGAAGATATACCCCAAGACAAACACCTGGACACGTATGAGGAGCAGGAGGGTATCCAACAGGACTATGAAACAAACAGATTTTAGCAAGCAGGTGACAGGAACAGAGGAAACAACCAAGTACAACAGCAATGAGGTAAAAGGGTCAGGCACTAGGAATGAGGAAACGAAGGCAGCAGCAGGGTCAAGACCGAAGTGGGGGCAATCAAAGGAATAACAGACACAGAGGAGTGGACATCAGGCACTCCAGGACATGAGACGTGCCTACATCCAAGGTCACACTGAGGAGGAAAAAACAATTTGTACAATCCCAACATATACCTTGCATTTACAAAGCATTGGACAGCCTCCTGGGACAACCTGCAGCTGCAGCAATATTACACAACTATTCCAATAACAGGCTGTAGACAAGTGCAGATCTCACATCCTCAGCAAACATAGGAGAGACTTCCAGTAACCAGATGACTGGTTGCAAATCACATTATAATCTTCTAACATGCACAGAGCTTCAGTTTATCCCCTCTACTTTCCCATGACCATTAACGGACAAAGAGATCCAGCATTTAAAGAATGTGCTTTGAAGAACCTGGGTCTCAAGGACAGCTTTATTCCAAGGATGGATTTAAACATGGTGATAACGAGGAGGGCTGAACAGTCACAGATGTAAATAATGCTTTCTAATTAAAAAAAACCAAAACCAAACACCAACAAAAAACAAACAAAAAAATCCCCCCCCCCCCCCCCCCCCCAACCCCCCTGGACATTAAAAAATGTTATATATTATACCCAGAATTACACAGGGTTCCAGAAGGTTGTCCACCTAATTTTATGGAACTTTCTATCACAAGACACATTTACTATTGATATATTGCAATATTAGTGATTTTTTGCTTTAACTCTGCTTTTTCATAATCCCTTATGGTTCAGAGTCACAGAAATTTATATGCAAAAAACCTAAGGAAAACAGAAAATGAGACTAAAACAAAATCTACAGACTGGTGAAAATCTTTGTAGTTTCAGGTAGGACTAAATAATTCTGGGCAACAGAAAAATTCTTGATGATGTCCTTAGTGTAGTGAGATTCTGATGGAATTCATTAGGAATATGGAAATGAAAGACTTCATTCTCTGAAGAAATACCTGGGCTTATTCATTTACAGATACCAGTTAAAATCTAGGATGTCAGCCCCTTGTACCATCATATAAAATACAATTTGAAAAGGGATGGCAGAAAGAACTGTCAAGGGATCTTTCAGGCAAGAGAATACCCTTGGGTCTATATCTGATGCTAAAATACATTGGTGCTTATGGAAATGTGTAGATTTCTCAGCACCCAAACTGGTACTCAGTGTTGAACTGTAAGTGAACTGATTTATAGACATATGTTTTTTAGATGCAAATTCTGTTCTTGGCTAGATTTTGAAAATTATGCTAAAATATTTATACAAACTTGATACTTTTGTTATGGAAGCAATATTTCTTAATAATTAGATTTTATGATTTAATAACTAAAGATTATGCAATATTTCAGAAATTCACATAGTCCCCTGTTCAACTGACTGTTCAGAGTGTTTCTGAAGTTTCTTGCTAAGTATTTATACACTCTACCTTGTTTGTACAATCTGATTCTCCAAAGGACATGGCTTACACGTTTATTTCACATCTTCATCCCAGTTCCATAGACAGCACCCTGCCTGGTATTACTGACATACACAAAATCATTTCAGATTATGATAGTCTAAAAACAGACCCTATTTCAACCTTTCAATTCTTAGAGCAGGCTTTAAAAGCAAGGTAGATACAGACCTTTTAATAGGGCCTGCAGCGATAGGACAAGGGATAAAGTTTTTAAACTAAAAGAGGGCAGCTTCAGGCTAGGTATAAGGAAGAATTTTTTTACAACCAGGATGGTAAAACACTGGAAGAGGTTGCCCAGACAGGTCATGGATGCCCCATCCCTGGAAACATTCAAGGCCATTTTGGACAGGGCTCTGAGCAACCTGGTCTAGTTGAAGATGTCTGGGCTGATTGCCAGGGAGGTTGGACTAGAAGACCTTTACAGGTCCTTTCCAACCCAAACCATATAATTCTATGATTCTATAATTCATTAACAACAGTTTTCGTTAAAAAATAAAGATAAGAACAAGGTTGTTGCATAACATAGAGGTACTTGAGATACCTGAATGAGATGAAAACAACCTAAGAAAAGTAACGGAGCTTTGTTCCTAAGCATATTGCTCACAGTACATGACACTGCATTGTGAGATGAAGATGTACCTGACCATTTGAGTTTTAGATTCAGGCATTTTAAATGACCGTATGAGGGAATTCTAATTTTTTTCCCACATATTTACCTGTGGAGCTATCTAATACTAATGCAAAGCTTCATTAATTTTTGTACATCAAGTAGAGGTGTTATGTAGCAGTAACCTGTGGGTCCTGGTGGATGGCAAGTTGAACAAGAGTCAGCAGTGTCTTGGCAGCCAGGAGGGCCAACCCTGTCCTGGGGGGCATCAGGCACAGCATCGCCAGCCGGGCAAGGGAGGGGATTGTCCCCTCTGCTCTGCACTGGGGCGGCCTCACCTCCAGTGCTGGGGCAGCTTTGGGTGCCAAGAAAAAAGATATTTAACTATTAGAGTGTCGAAAGGAGGGTAACAAAGAGGGTGAATGGTCTGGAGGAGAAGCCATATGAGAAGAGGCTGAGGTCACTTGGTCTGTTCAGCCTGGAGGAGACTGAGGAGAGAGCTCATTGCAGTTACAACTTCTTTGTGAAGGGAAGAGGAGGGGCAGACACTGATCTCTGCTCTGTGGTGACAGTGACAGGACCCGAGGGAATGGCCTGAAACTGTGTCAGGGGAGGTTTAGGTTGGGTATCAGGAAAAGGTTCTTCACCCAGAGGGTGGTTGGGCACTGGAACAGGGTCCCCAGGGCAGTGGTCACAGCAGCAAGCCTGACAGAGTTCAAGAAGTGTTTGGACAGTGCTCTGGAACACATGGTGTGGCTCTTGGGGTGTCCTGTGAAGGACCAGGAGTGGGACTCAATGATCCTTGTGGGTCCCTTCCAGCTCAAGATATTCTGTGATTGTGATTTTAACTCCTGCCTATTAAATGTCAATAAAATTTTGTTGCAGGAATAGTACAGGAAATTCCACCATTCCTATGGCAAGGGCCTAAACTGACCAGAGTTATTAATCTGGTTTGTAGAATATCTGACCCTGACATGTCCCTTTAGATAGTAGTTGAACAGCCAGCAGAAAGCTAGGAATGTCCAGAATTTATTAATTAATTAATTTATTAATTAATTACTGAAAAAAGAAACCTAATTTCGCATGTAGTATATAGCAACACAAGCACAGGCTGAAGAAAAAAATGCAAAATTATCAGGGAAATTAAAGTAACAGCAGAAGAACTTGAAAAAGAATAAAACATGTGATATGAAAAAACTCATTTTAAAGTGGCTTGACAGAATCCCTCAAATAAAATGTCCTTGACAGCTAGTATGGTTGAGGGACATTATTAATACATGGTGTATACGCAAGTCCGTGCTTATTCCAAAAGATCAGTGAAAATTGCTGGCTAGAGAATAATATAAGTCTTGTTCTTCCTATTTGAAAACATGGCTATCATCAGAGCAGTATTCCAGATTTTTATGAGGCCAAGTCTGAAGCTTTTTCTATAGGAAACAAAACCACTTGAAAATAAAAATATTTGGATAATTTGAAGGCAGCAAGGCTCACAAAACCAATGGAAAACCAGAAATAATCATTCTCCCAGGAACTACAGAAGTATAAATGTGCATTTTAAAAGATTAAGTCTAATGTGCCTCTCAGTGTCAGACTGTTGAGCTGGCACCCTGAAAGCAACCAACCTTCCAAGAACACTAAAGCACACATTTAGAAGTGCTCAGAAAGGCACAAATTTGCCATTCTAGGAACGGCGGCCTCGAAACTCAGTTTTGTGCATCTTGATTCATCCACCCCGTGGCACTGAGTTCTGTGCAGCTGAAGTGATAGACAAAATGATACTTTGACAACAGAGCTGCAGAGGTGAGAGGAGAGAAAGAAAAACCTGTGATGTCTTTTTGAACTTGCAGAGTGAGACAGTTCCCAAACTGTGTGCTGAGCCTGCAACAACAAAAAAAATCTCCTGTTGACATTCAATTGAAAAGAAAGATTATCTAAAGTGTGACTCACCATTCATTTGTACCTGTGATGTAATTACATGACAGGACCTTTGTCAGTCCCTTGCTCAAGAACTTCAAAGATCATGTAAATATATAGACCCCCTCTTCCTTTTAGAAGTGGATGTCTCAATGAGATTTCAGAAAGATGAGACTGTAGTATGGAGATTCTTCATAAATTTATCCTGAGTAAGAGTAGTTGGTGAAAAATAAATAGTTCATGGACTTTACATAAAGCAAGACCCATCACACTTACTCTTTTGATGTATTTGATTAAATTCATGTACCAAAAAAAAATCCCTGTAGAAATAAAATAGTTAACTCACTGTATTTGTTGGCATATCCTTTTAACTTAAATAGCATTTATTTCTTCTTGCCTTGTGAAGATTTTCAATTTATTCATCTATAATGTGTGCCAGTACTTTTGTCTTATAACTGGTATTCCTTTTGTTCTCTAGTGGATAAGCAGACTTCTGACAAACTGATGGAGCAGGCAACCCAAGAAAAATAGCAATTTATTTCTAGGAATGTCATGAACTGGTCATTACAAAAACCTTTTTATTGCTTGATATATCTCCTTATTTGCAAAGGAAGGAGAGCAATGTAGAACAGTCAGGAAATACAAGTAGCTCCTACTGGCATGAAATGGGGCAATTAAAAAATGACACTTTTCTTACTGATTCTTCAGCAAAAGCAAGACAAGCATCTTTATACCCGAACCAAAAGGTTTTCTATGTGTTTTGTGAAGAAAAATCATCTTCTCATTCCTGTCACTAGTCTTCATGAAATAGTTAGGTACTGTTAGCAGCTACTTCTTAACGTCCTTTAAACTTTTACTACTAGTCTACACCAAATTTTTTGAAACACACATGCTCTTAAACTGGGATTGTAAACATCAAGCTATTAAAGTGTAGCCACTGATAGGAAAAATGAATTATCATCACCAAAACTTGGCTTTATCATGAAATGGCCCCTTTGTACAATGTCCTACTCTACAAAGAGTGCTGATATTTAAGTCTAGAGAACCTGTTGCCCCTTGAGAGCTAATGTTTTCCTGAAAAGTAAGTTACAGTTACAGTTAAAATCATGGTGTTGACAATCATATCATTATTCCCTCTCTGTCAAAATACACTGCAGTGAAATCCTGGAAATAATAGACACACACTTCACACAAATCTCTCAACCACACTTCTGTGTCCTAGGAAACTATTTAGAAGGGTAGCAGGATCTTCTTTACAAGTTATTCCATATTATACATATTACACCAATTCGAACAAAAAATCAGAAAACAGCAACAACGCCCCCCCCCGCCCCCGCCAATAAAACACTTCAAACACACTTCTCATAAAACAGATCTGTATAAAGCAATCCATGGAAAAATAAATAATCAGGAAAACTATTCAATCATCTAAAGTAATGGAATAATTTATACAACTGAAAAAATGAAAAAAGGGTAGAGGAAGAAATGCATTATTTAAGTGCTGAGGAATTGAAATCCAGAGGTTGCACAATGCCATCATCCTGGAGTTGGAGTGTTAGTCACATAATAAATTGCAGGAAGCCCCTTGAAAGCTGATTAACATAAATTATAATATTAATACACAAACCTATTCTAAATTTCTAAACTGTCTGCTGCAGTACTAAGTACGTATTCTCAGGGCTTAAAACTATAGGATCACAAAAATATCCCTAGAGGCAAAGATCTGAATTAATTTGAATTCCATAAATCTTGCTTGACTTAACAGGATGGCCATTTCTGTCTCAGCAGAGGCTTTATCTTTTTTGAAGAAATGATTCATTAACTTCATCATGCTTTGTGTCAGGCTACATGAAAACAATGACTCCCTGAAGGCAAATCAGTTTTATTTTCCTGCGATGTAAAGAGCAATAGCTGGGAAGCTCAATAACCTCTATGCAGCACAGGATACTAGGCAAAAGTCCTGCTGATAAAATTTCCCTGTCTGATGTGGGCAAGCGAAAAATAACTTTAGAAGTGGCATTCCAGAAATCAAGAAGAAATCTTGTCCTGAGGCAAGTGGGCAGAAATTTTTTTCCATGATATTCAAGAAGGCAGCAGCATTATGTCCTCACCTCACTTCCATTTATTGTCACCACTCTATCACTATATTTATGATATGAATCAATTCTGCTGTTGCTTTGTTGGCACCACTGGCAGAAATCCCAATTAACACTGTTGAGGCTGAACAGATTTAATACATACTAGCATTTGGTCTGTTTCAACCAGCAACCGAGAGAAGGAAAAAAGGTTCTTAGAGAAAAGTAACTTTACAAAGTACTGTATTACTCCCTTTCTATGTCTGTTTTCTTTATTTCTGTACACCCACAGAACAAAACTTAAAAAGAAAAACAGGTAGGCAGACCTGATATCCCAGTGCCATGGAGGCCTCCCCTTTTCGACCTTTTTCATAGTCTGCTCAAACATCATTCCCAGATGGGACAATTTCAGTGTCTGTATCTCAGCACACTCGAAAGCATCTCTGTGACTGTGTTCTCTGTGCTCTCTGTGTAAGCCCCACCCGGGAACAGAACTCTTGATTTGTTCATCTCTCTGGTGAGCTCAAACTAGCAAACAAAATAGGTTTTCAGAGTTTGGGTTTTTTTTTTCCTCATTAAGCCTCAGAATTTGTTTCATTTCAGATATATACCCTATGGCAGAAAACCAAGCAAATCAGATTTCAGCAGGAGGAAGCACACAACACAACTGTGACAATTACAATTGAGTGGGCTAGGATTTGTTGCTAGTGTATGGCTTAATTAAATAGAACACAATTTTAAAAGGTTACCCTGTGTGCAGCTGTTAATATGTAAGCACTCAGTACTGAAGGTGGAGAAAATTTCAAGGCAATTTACTCATTTAAACAGCAACAAAAAAAAGCACCTAAAGAGAAAATTGGAATTGATTTTTTTTTTTAAATTCTACTTTTATTAGTTAGAACCAGGTCCTTAGTTAGCAGATTTAGAATCTGCAGGCAGAAAAGTACACTGTGAAGTCGAAAAGCTCTTAGACCCATATTCAACAGCAGAAGGAAACAGAATAGGACAGAAAATATTTTTACACAACAAATAAAAGCTGAGCCTGCCAAAGATGACTACAGTTGCAGCTACGTTACTGCCAACTGTGCATATGTTTCATATGGGCAGCTGAATGCTTTCTACTCAGTGTGTAAGAATCCTGTTCTCCTGGCCTATATTAACTGCAAATGCTCTAAAATTTTCTGAAACAGAGACATACAGAAACCTCTCACATATAATTACTCCCTGCTCTGTAAAACTTCTGAAGGTTTTTTTACACATGTATCTATGGGCTATTGTTCTTAGTATTCCAATGAAAAGATAGTTGCCTTCACTTCAAATTCAGAGAAAACTGCCAAAACCCAGTAATTCCAAATATGACTAAATTGCATCCTAAGTGGGCTTCTTGGTAAGCCTAGAGAGTCCAGATGAGGTATACTGTGAGAATCTGCTGTTCTCCATGCCCAGATTTTCTCCTTAGAAACAGTGTCTGTATATGTGCGTGTGTGGATGGAAAACAGCACAGACTTTGTCCTACAGGGAATCAACGTGCTCAGGGCAAGTGTCCAGGTCTGGAAACTGGGAAGGTTTCCCGGATCCCAAAGTACAGACATAGACACTGAGAGACAGGGTCTGGCTCCTCAGTTCTCTGGTTTTCATAATCCAGTTGTCCAAAAGGGTCTGAAAACTGGCCTAAAAATCTTCACTGTCCTCTGGTTTTTGATAAAAGCCGTCTTCAGGAAAGAAAGAAGAATTGTGAATTCTGACATGAAAAGCTTCAGGTGCCAGCTCTCAGGTCCTTGTGTATCAGTTTGTTCAGAAATCAAAATAAGGACCCATATAAGCCAGAGGAGTCTTGATTAAGACAGAGGAGAAAACTAAAGCAAAGCACATGAGAAAACACATTTCTGAGGAAAAACTGTGGAACAGCTATTGAACAGCATCCTGTAAGCAGAACAAACAATATAATCCAGTAGCCATTCCTTCTGTAGGCTTAGGAGAGAGCATTCAAAATTAAAAATACATGAAAGAGAGATAGCTACACCCAAATATGCCACCAAGACATGGAAAATCCATACATTTGCATCTAATACAGTGGCTATAGACAGTACATTGTTCCCTCATGTCCCATGGATTTGTGACCTATGTAGTCTATGGAAATATTTCTAGTGTTTTAAATCACCATTTTTGAATTTCAGAGGCTTTTCCAGGCACTTCCCACAACAAATATTAAATCACTCCAAAACTCGAATGCAGCGGTTTTACATCAAATATGCAACAGGGTGTACAAGTAATACATAAAAATAAACACTTTCACATCTCACTGAAACTCTACGTAGCACTTTTTTTCTTAAGAGGTTTTTCACACAAAACATTGACAAAACTACTTTGCTCACTATCGGGATCAGTCAACAAAACAATAAATGAAAGTGATGTAGTAGTATAACACAATATTCTCCCATTTTCTTCACCGAAAATATTCAAATAAATAATTAGGCCAGACTCATTTGGAATTATAGTGATCTAATCCCTCCATTAAAGTTGCACTTTTCTCTCCATACTTCTGACCATCAGAAGACAGTTAATGTGGCTGATAGAAATCTTTATGTTGATCTCCTTCAGGCTACTAGTAACTTCATCTACTTCAATGTCAGTTGCCAAGGGAACAAACAAACTGAGTCCATGATAAACAGGGTAATCAATTTTAGTTATTTCCTCTGCCTTTCTCTACTAAGCCAAAATGTCCTTTTAGCTCATTAAGCTAATCCAGCACGGGTTTGGTCTCTTGTTCACTTAATACTGCTCTTACAGAAAAAAACAATCCCTCTGCTGCATCACAACAGTAGAGCTTGACAGCTGGGTGAACTGAAAACTAGCCATATTCACAAACTGCAAATCAAAGCTTGTAAAAGTGGAACAGCTCTTAGTAACTGACTTAAGAAATGTCCAGCCCTTGAAAGGCAGATAGGCAGTATGGACATATCCACTAGAATTAATTTGTTCTTCGTTTTTTTAATCCACAGCTATACAGAGCCAGCTGAACTGAGAAGAAACAAACCAGAAGGAAGCAAATTGTGGGCTCATACTTTAGACACACATGAAATAAAGACACCTAAGAAGAGCTTGATGGAGTAGAATAACAATGAGATGTAAATCTAGAGAAACATTTTGGAGCAAATTTTTAGTGGAAAAAGTCTTGCTATTATAGTCTTAGCAGAGACAGCTAATGTGGTTACCATTTGAAGTCCCTAAACAGTGTCTGAATATCTTTGGATGTTTTCATCCCCCTCTTCTGCTGACAAAGTCAGTAGAACTCTTTGGAAGGACTGTTTGGAAACTGCTGCCAGTGAAAAAGGTTGGTTCTGTTGTTTTGTTCATAACAGCTAGACTTAAAGGTGGTACAGAATAGGTAACTACAGCCCTTCCCTGGCTTCCATATCTTCCCAAAAGGTTTAGCTTTTGAATCAGATTTCAATTCCATTGAAAATTTCCTGGAATATCCTTTTGATAGGCATAATTAGTATTTGGATTGACTAACTTAGGAAAGAGTAAGAATCCTTCCAGAGGTATCCACTCAGGCCTGTGTCTAAACACTGATACCCATTAATTCTACTTTTATAATGTTATTAGATATTTATTGTATTTTTATGGTATACACAGAAATATCCCAGATAAAGAGATAATAAACTTTTGGAAAGGTTCATTTAAAAGTTTCCTGGGATAAATATGTAGTTAAAAGATTTAGAATTGGAAGATCCTACCCTACTAGTTCTGGCTTCTTAAACTCTTACTCTTGCCAAGATGTTACCATAGGGAATGGCTTTGAAGAGTCTTGAGACCTGATCTCTCTGCAGTAGCTCTGCCAACCTTCATCAGACTGGAATATCACGCCAATGAAACCAAAGATCTGGAAAGTGTTTGGCAATTTGCTCAGAGCCCAAATCACAGTCGTGACCTAAAAAAAAAAATCTCCTCAGTGTTTAGAATATAGATAATTCAGAGATTTTTTTTTTAATGGACTACCCTCATATTCAAAGGTCAAAAGGTCTGTTGAGATGTCCCATTACCAGATTACCTTCTGAGACCTTTCACCTGGCTCTTACCCAATAAAACAAATTTTTACTAGGAGCCCTGTGCACTTCCTGTAGACAGCAATTCTACAAGTTCTATAAATATTCCAGCCAATAATAAGACATTCTACTTCTTGTTGTTGTGATTATTTAATAATAATAATTATAATGATAATGTCTTTTATTGTATTTTGTGATAAGCCATGAAACAAGAGATTACCTTCTATGAAAAGTATTGAACATCTTTACTCTTTTTATGCTAAGATTTTTGTGCAGTTTTTAACAGATCTTTAAGTTTTAAGAGAGAGGGAGATAATTTGTCATGTTATAGTCTGTCTACTTACTGGACCATTATTAAAGCATCATAACATTTAAAAAGCATGTTTAGCATTTAACACTGCTCTCAGTTGCTTCGTTAATATTTCTTAAATGGCAACATACCTAATGACACAAATTAAAGCCATTAAAAAGCAACAGATATTTAAATATAAACCATTGCTTTAGCACTCTATCTAATCTCTTCTTTTGTTGATGGCAGTAAAGGAAGGAATTTACATATATCCTTTGATTTAGCAATTAAGGTTGAACAGATAAAGGAGACCTCTGAGGAACAGATAATTAAAGTTACAAGTTGTAATAATTGGTGGGTTTGGAGGACAGCCTTGGTAGATGGCCCAACCTTTTAGTACTCATCAGGTTCTGTTGAACCTTAGCAGTAAGAGAAATGTGCAAAATAAATTTAAATATATGATAGATGTGCTGTTAACACCTTCAAATGCTTTAACATCTCCTTCTGGATTTATTTTATTCTGATTCTCTGGTAGCACTGAGAGACTGTTGCTTATATTGGTTTTTTTTCCTGCATGGCAAATTGTGTGCACTGTAGACCAATCAACTGTGATTCTAAGCACTGAAGAGTGTTTTCTATCTCCATGGCCTCTGAGGAGCTTTGGCTGCTGGAAGTCCTGGTGATGCCATTTGGAGAGATAGAAATTCAAGACTCATCAGTGATTTCTAAACAGTACATCACAGAATGTGTTGACCACAAGCACCACATGGCTGTGAGAAATGTTGTACTTTGGTTCCAGAGTGCCCCCTTAATTGTCACCATTCACTGTGCCTTGGCTCAAAACATGGGGAGAACTAAGAGCATCCAACCTTGTTTCCTTTCAGACAATGTCAGTCTGGAAGAGCTTCTCTTCTCCTCCTTCCATGCAAATTACTCTCACAGGCACTGCCACTGTGTACTAGTTTGAAAACAAACCAGTGGGAGGCACCAAGTCAGAATAACAATTTAATGGAAATTAAAGAAAAGGAAAAAAAAAAAGTAAAAGAAAACGCTGGTTCAAACTGACAGAGTGAAGATACAACGTGACACCCTGTTAGGCAGGGTGGTGGTAGCAGTCTGGTAGAATGGTGGCTGCAGTCCTCTGAAGCAGTGATCCTGTAGTAAAGGAGTCTGCTCTTCCTCAGGAAGTCCAGCGGTGGCTGTGTAGCTCCTGTCCTCTGGAAATCCTGTGGAAAGGGCTGTCTGGTGTTCAGAGTCCCAGATTATATCCACAATGGGATGCTTGGTTCCTCCCTCTGGGTGGAGCATCTCACAATGGGGTAATGAGTCATGAGGCAAAGTGTTGATTAGGCTCATTAACAGAAGATAGTCCGGAGGGAGTTATCTCTGAGTCAGGCGGCAGGACAATGATGGGCAATTAACAGAAAGATAGTCTGGGGGGAGGAGGCAAGGAAACACTGCCCCACCTGGTTTCAACAGCTCCTGAGGATGGTAATAGAATACACTGCAACCCAGGACACACGGGCAGGATCTCTTTAAAGCTTGTGTTTCCTTCCCAAGCAGAACTGGTTCCAGAATTGCGGACCCGGCCAACAAATGCAGGAAGCTTCATGTTCAGAACAAGACTTGTCTGTGGTTCTGGGCTATAACCTCTCTTTCTGTATGCATTGTTTTGCACGTAAGAGGAAATGGGAGGGCTGTGAAAGACAATCTGATGAGCATACAGATGAGCAAAGTCCTCCACATAAGAGGTAGCAGCAGCAAGTGTATGAATGGGAAGAAATGCGACTCATAATCATGAATTTTTGGTTCAGTCCAATGCAGTTTCACTTCCCTCTTTTTTTTGGGCATGATCCTTCTTTTTCTTGTCCCTCTCTCTTCATGTCTTCTTCTCTCTTTCTATTTGTATTTGCTTATTCATGAGGAGAAATTGGTCCTTACAGAAACTGTTATCTCATCTGCTCTGTACTTCAGCTAAGGCATATTTGACTAAAAGACAATGCGACAAAGGAAGCCCTAGTCATGTGCTTAAAAGCTTGCCAAGTCCAGTCCATGGTGGGATAAATGAGTAGCCTCAGTCCACTGTGGGATAAATGAGTGTCCTCAGGAATGTTTTAGTAAAGATTTGCACCAAAGTAAATCTGGATCCAGACAAGACTCTTCTTTTAAAGTCATTTTGAGGCTGGTAAGTCAGTTTATTTGCCTCCTCTCCTATGTAGCCAAAACTAAACATGTATTAAGTTTTTAAAGGCACCTATACCTTCATCATTACCCTCCTTCCTCACCCCCAACTTCCTCTCTTAAATGGCTACTGGTACGTAGTTAAGACTGAATTAAAGTACTAAAATATTTATCTGTAAATAATAGCAATCTTAAAGCCCCCAGATGTGCTTGTCCCTTCTTTACCATAGATTAGATTGAAAATACATTTGTGAGAATTACCATAGTCTTAATAAATTCTGGTCAGACTTTAAATTATTTGTTTTATCTTTTGACCATAAGCAAGCAATTTAAGGTCTTCCACTTAATAATTTATGCTGCTGTGACTTTCATATTTTCAAGCTGATATAAATTAAAAACCAGCTAATATCATCAATTTTAACACACTTTAGGTTTTAGAGCATTCCATTTCTTACATCTATACAAATAATTATTTTTCAATTTTGAATTTAATATATGCAGTACAATTATTTGATCTTTCAGAATTATCTGTATTGGTTGAAACAGAAATACCAAGTGCCATAACACAATAACACCACCACAATAACTTTATAATTAATTGAGAAACTGAGCATTTATTTCCCACCTGCTTGTGGAGTCCACAAAGTCCAGAGTCTGCCCTGTGATAAACAAGCTGTGCTTCCTTTAATTATGAATGAAACCATGGCATCATAAACTAATAGATACAAAGTAATTATTTTACAGAAAACCTAGAAGAATACCACCAGAAAATCAGGTCTGCCATATTTTTTTTTTAAATTACTACTGGCCCTCAAACGTGCAGGGTGCAGACAAGATTTTTCAGACACATTTCACTAGAGTCTAACTTTGCCTTGAGCTCCACATTTTCTTATGTTGTTTTCATTTGGGGTTTTTTTTGTAATAGATACATCTTTATAGGATGTAATTGGAAATCTGCCTGGGGTAGAGGAACATGTCTATCTGGAATGGATCAGTATTTGCACCCTGATTTGCACTTCTCTGGAAAATATCAGCTACAGAATACCCATGAAATACTTCTACATCTCATCTCAGACCAACAAAACTTAAAATATCACGTATGTAAAAAATCACACTATCTGTGATGACATTAATCATGTGCCAGGATAAGGCCTGACAACAGAGGAAGGCTGTGAAAAGAACACAGATAATTCTCACAACCATCAAAGAAGTTATTCATAAAGCAATAATAGTCATCGTGTGCAAAGATGGTGGAATCTAGCCCCATCTAACCACTATTTTGCTCAGATTTGAAAGCACTGAAAACTATTAAATGCCTACTTATTCCTTAAACCAGTTTTGTGCTAGTGTATACAATGATACATTCTATTATGTGATGGGAAAGAAAAATTAATGACATCCTACAGCATTCACTGGGGGTTGGGGGCTGTGGATGGTGAAGGGGGAAGAAGGAAAATAAAAAGTAGGCAATTTTTATGGTTTTACCTTGGACATCTATTTAATCTCAAATATTCAGCATAATGAGTTGAAATAAAACAGTGAAGAAATTTTATCTCCTTTTCAGGATTAGTTGGTATACCCTCTTGTTAGCTGCCTGGTTTAGGATTCAAGTTAATATTTCAAAACAAATCCTGCAGGCAAATTGTTTTCACTATCTGATGAGAGACAGCGAGCTCGTTTGCATGGTGATATTTAGCTTATGACACTTTTACAGCACTCTGACAGTTTGCAAAATAGAGTGGCCTCTGCAGCTTTTTGAGAAAGATAATTACATCATTCCATTTCATTTATTTAGGATGTACAGGCACAGTTATCTTTAAATGGTTGAAATTGCCTGACACTGAAAAATAATTCCACCCCGCTTTACTTGTAATTGATCTAGCTGGAATAATCCTGTATTTCATACCTGTACCATCCTTTCATGTAAGTAATCAATCTGAATGACACTAACAAATACAATACAAGAGAAATAAACTTTAAATGTTGAGGTTTTAAGGTTTCTACCACAGGAAACATTGTTCTTTGTGTTCAGTTTGACAGACCTCACGCATTAAGTGACAATCAAATGGCAAACAGAGGTTGGTGCTGACGGGCAGCTGTTAATCTATACAACATGAGAGCTGTCAGATTCCCCACGCCATGGTCAGAGATAAACCTTACTGTCTCTTCACAGTAATTCCCAGACCTTATCTGAGAAGCACAGCCAAACCTGTCCTGATAATGATTTCCATTAGGCAAACATCCACTTCTAACCACTTGGAAGTGTCATCAAGTTACCACTTTCATTCTTTAGTTATCAGTAAACGATCCAGTGATGAATTTTGCCCTGGATCTGTCTGAAGGACAAAGATTCAGTGTCAACACTGCCTCTCAAAGCAATTACCTGGAGAACCACAGAAGTCAAGGAAATTCAGCTTGGTCTTGACTGATATTTCTGAAAGAGCAAAAGAGCTCAGAATACCTGCTATTTCTAAATTACAAAGAAAAAAGAAGGAAATAAAAAGAAAGTATTCAGAAAGCATAAAATTCAGACAATTTAAGGACAACTTGATCTTCACTGTGTGCTTGTTTCTCCAGATCATTGACAAAAACACTGAATAAAACCTGTCCCTCACGAGCACTGCTGACTCGCTTTCCACTCTGAAAAGCCCTAGCCTTCACTTCCTACACCTTAATCAGTTTCCAATCCTCAAAAGGACCTGCCCCCCAAACACATGGCAATTTACAAAAGAGAAAACACCCAGAAATTCAGCCCAATCCTACTTAAAATCAAGAATTGGGCCCTTTCAAAATTTTCCTGTTACATATGCACATGCACACACAGAACGAGGTGTTAATAGGACAGGTCAGGGGTAAGGGGTGGAAGAGAGAGAGGGAAAGAACCTCTGCACTTATTCATTGCCTCTTTTTTTTGTCAGGGAGGGCTACAGAAACTATACTGGTGATCAGGAATATTAAATAGTACAAGAACAGTACAGGTGGTCCAGTGCTCTAAAGAACACACACATAATTAGACCCTTGAATTAATAAACCATACTGTAAAGGGAGTTCCATAAGCAGCCTAAGAATATTCTTTTTCAGCATTCTTGACCATAAAGAATGCCAGAAAGACAACTATAATGAAAGAACTCACAAAGTAAAACAATTAAGATGCTATAGAAAATGCGATGTTGGAAAAATAAATGGCTAGGACAAATTACTGGTATCTAGGAAACTTGAAAAAAGTGAAGTAACAAGGTAAAAGAATTTATTTTCTCCAGCTGTAATAAAAAGTCAGGGAAGCTGATGGTAAATACAAGTGAGTAAGCCCTACCAAACTGCAAAATGTGATTGAGAAAACCACAGTTACATCAGAGGGAAAAACACCTTCCTAGTAGAAGGACCAAAATGACAGGCATAACTTTGTTTGCCCAAAGGCTATTCCAAAACAGGTAGGGATGATGACACTCACAAGATATCTGCAAAAATAGAACATGAAAGCACAAAGCAAAGATCCCTCAGAGAACAATCATCTCTCTCTGGTCAACTGAGTTTTTAAGCATGACCACAAAACGCTGTATTATGGAATTAGTCAGTATGTTACTTGGCTTCTAAAACAGGGACAAAATAAAACATATATTAGAACCTAACCATCAGAAAACAACAACAAGAAGAAAAACCCTTAACAAAACCAAAACAGAATAATCAAAAGAAAAGCCATAAAGAGTGAGAAAAAGGGACTATGAGACTGGAAATTCTTGTTGAAACATAGCATTTGATGGGCCATAGACATAGAGGACATGAGGAACCCTATGTTTCTTTCTCAGGTACATGACTTCAAAATTATATTGTCACTTCAGGACTATTTTCTTCTTTTGTGCCATGCACAAATGCTGCAGATGTGTTGACTATAACAGCTTTAGTTGTTATGCAAGACTGGCTGAGACTAAACATTTCTTCATATTGAGTGGGCTACTGTAATGAAGATCATAAGACCAGCCCACTTGGAAACTTACACAATCTTTAAAGTATACTTATATTTACAGGAGGAATCTTTGTCTGAATGCATTATAAGAGGACTTGAGAGTTGGTATTTTAAATAAAGCCCTTTTGCTTTTAGCCGTCTGTCATGTTGAGCTCATATCATGTTCTAGTCTTGTTCAAAGTACCTAAAGTCTGCAGATCCAACACAAATATTTCAACAAAACTTATTTGGAAAAATGTTAAGAATGCAATGTGGTGCTACAGAGATTAATTGAACTACCGTGTTCCAAGGTAGTCTGTAATGAAATTACAAAAAGCTGCCCTGGAGTTTTCATTAGCACTAATACATTTCTGCTTGAGACAGAAATTATTGTGTTTTTCTTAATACAATATAATTTGGTTAGGAAGAAAATTTGATTGTTCTTATAATCTTTCTGCACACTAATGACTTGAAAGCAGTATATTCAACATACCTCAATGAGCAATGTAGCATGGTTGGCATGGCATTGGCTAAGAGAAATAAGGGTATGTTTTGAGTACTGAGCTCTCACCCGTCCTTATTTATCTGTATCTCAGCATGGAGATTCTGAGGGCTATGCACATGGCCTGGTGACACTGCTTATATTTGACAGTATCTACACTTGCCAGTCACCCCACTGCTTTCAGAACTCATGGAGAAGAGTGGAGTACTGCTGCGGTTTATCCCCATCCAGCAGCTCGGCCCGGCAGAGCTGCTCACTTGCTCCCCAGGGCTACTATAAGGAAAATTAACTCCACCCCAGCCAAAACCTTCAGAGTTGTACCACTGCAGGTCTGTTAGCCAGCTATGAATAGCTTCAATAATAGATCTGCTCCTGGAAGAGGAAACTGAAAAAGAGACGAAGACCTGGAAATTATTCAGAAAAGAAGTCTAAGAATGATCCTGAAAATCCATTCCTTAACCCCACCTGGACAAGATGAAGTGGTCTGTAACTGCATACAAGAGGAAATCTCTAATACCAGACAGTTCCTTCATCAACCCCAAAAGGCATAATAGAATTCAGCAATTACAAACTGACCCTAGAAGACATTATTGTTTTGCAGCGCTGCAACAATTTGTGTGTGTACACAGTGTACGTACACTTTGTTAGTTGAACAATGCAGTTTAAATCATTGATTGGATATTTGTTATTCTGGCACAGAAATTATTGGCTTATGAACATTTGTTTTGCAGCAGGTCAGGATGATGTATTGTAAGATTTGTCCTCTGCTCTTAAAATCCATGGCCACGCCATTTTCATGGAATGGCATCATTTATTACAAAGGCCACCTTCTGGCATTCCTGGGGACTTTGAATACACTTTTTTCCCTCTGTTCATTCTTACTGAACAAGTTTGACACTTTAAGCAGATTCTTAGAGACAGTGATGTCAGAAAGTGAATAAATAAGAGATATGAGAATAAAAATGAGTGAGACAGCATCTTGGGAATCCTGCCTACCATTTGTATGGTGCTTTTGCCTCAAAGTACTTTGCAAAGATTTATTACATTATTATTATTATAATAATTTGAAGACTAGAGAGACTTAGAAAAAAACACTTAAATAAAAACATATGTAAGAAAACTTTAAAATGGAGCTCAGCTCTTTTTCCAGTCCCCAACCCTGAGCAAAGGGAACTACCCTGCCTCCTTTAGAAACATTAAATATGTCTGAACTATTGACAAAGATCCCGATCTAACAGAGGAATTAATAGATCGCTTACTCAAAAGCATAACTGTGAGCTTTCAGAATGGCAAGCTTTAAAGTGATAAGCACAGGACAAACCCAGAGTGAAAAATTGATACTAAACAGGAAAATTAAAAAAGACATTAAATGGAGCTAGCACCCATACATCAGAATTTTTCTTCATACTATTCATACTAGACAAACAAGAAGGAAACTACCACATTTGCTCCAAAACCACATCAAAATAAAAATAATTTAGCTCAATGGAACTGCAAAACTGTTTTCAAATGAGTTCTCACTCTTTGCTTTGTTTGGGTTTTTTAACAAAGTATTCTATGGCTAGAATGAATAAATTTTACCCAGGCAGTATAGTAACACAAGACAGACAAAACTCACCCATGACACACAGCTTGGTGAGCCATGGGGAATGGGATTACCAAAATGCAACATATTGGTGAGCCCAATAAGTGACAAGGTGAAAGTTAGGGACACAAGGTTTAGCATCCCTGTTTCATATCCAGTCCAAAGGGGTAGCAGAAGCAAGTGTCCCACGTGCAGTTCCTATGGGAGCAATCACTGGCAATCCCCACACATCCAGCAATGCATGTCCAGGCATTGCTTCTGGGGATCTGTTTTAAACACTGGGGATGTTTCTATTACCAAAAAAACCAAGAACTTGTGTCCTGCGACCATATTGTCTATTCTTGAACTGTGAATTTATTACTGAAATAAGTATAATAAGCAATATAATTGCTGAACCAGGTCCAGTGACTAGGTACAGTCACTAGGCAACAATGCTTATTGTCGTCACTGGGAGGGGGTGGCAAGAGTGTCTGGAAATAGATACTACATTTGAATTGGCATAAATTAGGAGAAAAGAAGCAAAGAACTAATGGTTGGATTAACAAAAACATTAGAAGACATTGTCATCACTGTAAATTAAAAAAAAAAGTCCTGTTCTACTGCCATCTAGACATGAAATTGTACTAGTCTTTGGTGATCAAAATTCCAAGATTATTGTTAACAAGCATATGAGGGATATTACCATGATACAATTCTTTGGGCAGTTTTGATAATACTAGGCAGCTTGTTGCCTTCCTCATACTTTGAAAATACCAAGCAGGTACTTTGTTTCTCTTCCCTGCTTTGGACTATATTTGCACCAGTTTTTGAAGCACGCCTGAAAGATGTCCAAGTAGAAAAATGACAGGCTCGTTTGTCTAGAAGCTGTGTGTGATGAAAGGTATTTAAATTGAATAGTGGATGATACAGCTTCAAAACCTACCTTTGTCTCCCAGAAACATAAACTAATTAACAGGTGATTAAGTGCTCTCTGAACCCTTCACATGGAAGGATGTTAGTACAAAATTGCATTTTCAGCTATGTGGACAAAATTACCATTGCTGTTTGCTCATAGCAGTTCCTATAAGTACATTAATCCAATTCTTCAGTAGTTACTCACCTTTTACAGTTTTTACCTGAGGTTTTTAGACTTAAATATGAAGTGTATTTGTGCATGTTTTTGTAAATGATTAACTGAAAACACTCCCCCACTGAGAACGCCAGACAAGCCAGACCTGATGCTGAGTACACTGTTCATGTGAGGTTTACATTACTAAATTTAAGTGTTGAACTGTGATAAAAGAAGAATTTTCTTCATGACGTCTGAGGGTAAATAATTGCATTCATATGGTTTACCTCCAGCACCTGGCAACCGAAGTGCACCCTGATACACTTGCTTCCACTCCCTCTTCCCTCAAAGGGAGAAGAAGCAGAAACAAATCACAAGGGCACTGAATATAAATCAGATAAAGGAATAAGGCTCTTGAGTGTTTGTTCAGAGTACATTAAAGCTGTCTCCCTGGAGTCCGTAGCATTTTCACCCTTTGCTTACATGCTTGGTGTGCAGCATATTGAAAAATTAGATACTGCAGATTTCCCCTAATGCCAGTAGGAAGACTTCCATTTATCTTTTGTCAGTGCTAAGACAAGGTCTTCAGTCATTTTGTCTAAATCTTTTACTTGCTATGGTAGAAAAATACAAGCAGCATGGTTCCTGTCTTTAAACTTAGCTCTAGCACATTATTCACTGTTTTTTACAGTGGTACTAAGAAAATGGGTGGTAATCACCTCGGTCAAAGTCATCAGCATGTGGTAATGCTCTCAGATATTCTTCACTGAAGTAGCACTTAACACACAGGTCCTTTTTCTTTTTTTTTTTCTTCAGAGCTAAGTCACCAGTGTCTTTGTCTGGTGTCTCCTTAAGCCTTCTCTTACCTGTCTGCTCATTCATCCAAAGAAAAATCAACTTTCTTTAAAGAATAGTAAACACTGTCTTTGTTTTCAACAGTGATGAGATCCTATCTGTGGACACTCCCTATTTAAATTTGTTGGTTTTGTGAAAGATCTTAACAGCTTCTTACTGTTTAGTGAGCCAAAAGAAGTGTTCATGTTTTTCCAGGATATTACATGTGATGTGCTAATGCTGAATTTCCAGTTGAGTGCATTTTAGCTTTTAAAAGAAGACACTCTACATGTCTAATAACTAGCACACAGCCCAAAAACCTTATATGGATGAAAGAGATTTACTTTATTAGGTGTACAAGCATAGAGTCATTATTTACCAGGTATTAATTTTCAAAGTATAGATCAGAATTTACTGAGTATTTCCGAAATTATTTTCTCTCTTCATTGCATTCCCTCATGCTGTGTTTTTGGTTATTGGTTAGTACCTTTCCACCAAGAAGAACAGGACAAATGTTTTTGATTTTTCATTTATTCAAAGCTCGTAACTAGAGATATATTAATACCTACTTGGATGAAAAGATCAAATTAGGTCATTCAATGTCCTGAAAAATACGTATTTATCAAATAACCTATTCTGCAAAGTAAATACAGTATCTATCTCCTACAAACAGAGGTGGACAGTAAGGCCCATGGTGGTACATCATGATTTTTGTAATACCTATATTATCAAAAGACAAATCAGAAATTTTTCCTCTTTTTAACAGAACTGTTGCCTTCACACTCATCTGTGAAAGAAAATTAAAGGGAAAGCCTAAATGAAGACCAACCTCCCTTTTTTGTATATAATTTTCAGTTAACGGCTTGGAAACTTTTCAGTTCACAGGCTGAAGGAAAAATGCAGAGGAATTTGCTTTTTTAAATTAAGCAACACAAATTCCAGGATTTTTTTGCTTTCTGTCTACCCAGACACAGTACACTCATCTTTTTTATTGAAACAGGTTCATTTGTGCTACCCACACAACAAAGAAAAGTTACTTATATGAAGCAAGTAACTTGAAAGTAAAGACACACGAGTGAAGCTCTGAAGGTGATAATTTGCTAAGGAAACTTCCCGGCTTGGCCATTCCCGAGGCCCCCGGCAGTCTCACTCCCAAGTTCAGAGACTTTCACTGCAGGGACCGAAGCCCCTCCACCACAGGTGGCTCCAGTGCCCCGAAGGGTCCCTGCTCGGCTCCTGCACATCCCACTCAGTCAGACCAGGTTTCCTCACTGGCCCCACCCTACTTTTCCCCTGGCAGAGTCTCAGATGTTTCATTCCATAAAGCCATTTATTCACAGCACAGTAACACAGAAACAGCCTGAGCTGGTGCTGCTGAGGAGGGACCCCTAACAAAGGAACTCCGGGGCTTTCATCCCCTCACAGTCCAGGCCGGGTGCAAGTCTTGCTCTTCCTCCTTCCTTCTACTTCTACCCCCCTCTCCTTGTCTGTCCACCTTCACACATCTTCATCTCCTTGGTTATCTAAAAGGTCAACGATTCCCAGCTCCTGCTGTGTCTCAGTGTGCATTCACCTGGATGGCCTCGTCCATCTTCGTGCCCTTTGTTATCCCAAAGGTTGGCAGTTCACAACTGCTTGTCTTGGGCTCCCACTCAGTCGTCAGTCTGCATTTCAGTCTTGATCTCAACCTGCAGCTTCTGAGTCCTGCTACCTGGACCTGGTATTTGTCCACCAGTTTAACACAATAATAATATTTTTAAAGACTGAGATTCAAAAGGAAAATTCTTAATGATTTCATACTAATTCTGTTTATTTCGTTTGTGAGTCACCCTCATATCTCCTCAAATGTATTACACTTGAAAGGCAAGAGGTTCTTGTCTTCATTTCATTAGCTCAAGTCACTTCTAAGGGAACAAAAAGCTGTTGCCATGAGCTTGCAGAGATGTCATCAGATAAACTGATAGGTTTCATGTGTTCTGTTATTTATGCACCAGTGATATCACTTGTTCAAATTCCAATTTCAGTTACACTGACAAATAAGAGATTTCCTATACATAAAAGGGTTTCTTATGCTTTACAAATATAAAAATGAGAAAAATGTCTGCCTCAACAGAGAACTACAGACAAGTAAAGAATGCTGATAAACATTTAAAGACAAAAGGAAATAAAAAGACACTATAATATCTCAGACTCATTTCAGAGCTTGGCTAAGGTGTGATGTCCTAATTACCATTTAATTAAGACAGTGGTCATTCAGTCTTCTGACAAGCTTTCAAACAAAGCTGAACATGGTATATCAACATTTGCCCACAGGCTGGCAACACAAGAACTATAAAGACTGAAGAGCAATTGAAGGAGCTTTGGAAAGAGAATTTCTGTGCCTGGAGAAAGGGAGATCTGTAATGTATAACACAACATTATGAATGCTACTGGGCAGGAAACATCACCAACACTATTTTTAAAATTTTTTTTTATTTATTTAGCTCAGATGCTAGCAAAAGCCGCCCAGCCCTTCTTCCACAGTGGAAAAAATGTACCTTCCATCTATAAACACCCCTTTTTGCATCCTAATTTATGTAACGATAAAAAGGACATAAACATTACAATCCCTGCAGGAAGAATTAAACTTAGAAGGAAGAAGAAAATTTATCCCAGCTGTATTTCTGTGTTGCCTTTTTCCACATTTCTGGAAAGAACACACTGAATGAAGCATCTTCCTTCCTTATGAAAATGCAGATTTCTTCAGCAATCTTGACTTTGGCAATAAAAAGTCATTCTCCAGATGGGGATTTCTAGAGGACAGATATTAGCAGTAACATCTGCTGCCTGCCTGTGCTGGCTGGAAATTCAGTTTACATACCAAATTCTATTCCCAACAGAACTTTTTTTTAAATGGCACATTAATCTAAGTGTTTGAAAAAGCTAAATTTCATATGACTCATACCTCTTCCTGTCAGAATAGATGAATAGTCATGTTTATCCACACAGCACATGCAGCCCTATCAGTAAGAGATGGGCTTTCCTGGACTTGAATACGTACCACTAGACTGCCATCAGCCTTTTTGATTTATTATTTCAGTAGGAATACACAAGAATGAGAGAGCTGGAAGATGCAGGTCTTCTGGTCTACTACTTCTCTAGTCCTCATCTAGCTCACTCTGTTCCTCTCGGATCCAGATAAGGACAGATAATTCAAATCATATAATCATAGAATCACAGAATGGTTTGGGTATGGAGGCACCTTAAAGATTATGTAGTTCCAGGGACCTCCCACTAGACCAGGTTCCTCAGAGCCACATCCAGCCTGGCTTTGAACACTTGCAGGGATGGGGCATTCGCAGTTTCTCTGGGCAACCTGTGCCAATGCCTCACCACCCTTGCAGTAAAGAATTTCTCCCTAATATCTAATCTGAACCTACTCTCTGTAAGTTGGAAGCCATTTCTTCTTGTCCTGTCACTACATGTTCTTGTAAAGTGTTCTCTATCCTTTTCGTAACTTGTCTTCAAGTACTGGATGCCCACAATTAGGTCACCCTGGAGCCGTCTCTTCTCCATGCTGAACAATCCCAAAAATCTCAGCCTTTCCTCATATAGGAGAGGTACTCCATCCCTCTGATCATCTTGGTGGCCTCCTCTGGACTTGCTCTGTCCCTGTCCTTCCTGTGTTGGGACCCCAGAGCTGGATGCAGTGCTCCAGGTGGGTCTCAGCAGGGCAGAGCAGAGGGGCAGAATCCCCTCCCTCCCCTGCTGCCCACGGGGCTCTGGATGCAGCCCAGGACAGAACTCTGGGCTGTGAGTGCCATGGCTGGGGCATGTCCAGCCTCTCACCCACCAGCACCCCCAAGTCCTTCTGTGCACAGCTGCTCTCGGTCTGTTCATCCCCAGCTTGTCCCCCATACTGGGGATTGTCCCTCCCCAGGTGCAGCATCAGCACTTGGTCTTGTTAAACCTCATCAGATTCCCATGGGCCCCTTCTTGAGCTTGTCCAGGTCCCTCTGGATGGCATCCCATCCTTCAGGTGTGTCATCAGCACCATCAGGTTGGTGTCATCTGCTAATTTGCTGAGGGTGCACTTGATTCCTTTGTCTATATCACTAATGCAGATATTAAATAACACTGGTCCCAGTATGGACCCCTGAGGGACACCTCTTGTCACTGATGTCCCCTGGGAATCTGAGCCATTGACCATTAACCTCCAGATGCAACTGTCCAACTCCTTTCCTATCCATCTAACAGTCCACCCATCAAATCCGTGTCTCTCCAACTTATACAGAAGGACATTGTGGGGGACCCTGTCGAAGACTTTATAGAAGTGCAGATAAATCTGTAGCCCTTCCTTACCCACTGATGTGGTCACCCCATTATGGAAGGCCACTGGGTTGGTCAGACAGGACTTGGTGAGGCCGTACTGGCTGTCTCCAATCACCCCCATGTCCTCCAAGGGATAGCACAGCTTGTAGGAGGATCCGTTACATGATTTTCACAGGCACAGACATGATGCTGGAAGGTCAGTCATTCCCAGGATCACCTTTCAAGCCTTTATAAAGATAGGTCCAATGTTTGGGACTCCACCTGACTGCCATGACTTCTCAAATATCATGGCAAGTGGCTTGGCAACTACTTCAGCCAGCTCTCTCAAGACAACAAGTTTCTAGGACTTAAGTATACTCAGGATCTTCAGGTGGTCACAGACTCGATGTTTACTGGCATTGGTGGTGTGGTTTAAGCCCAACTGGAAATTAAGCAGTATGCAGCCACTCATTCAAGCCCCTTCTCTACCCTGCCAACCTGATGGAATATGGAGGAGAATCAAAGCAAAACTTGTAGGTTGAGATACGAACAGTATAATAATTGAAAATAAAGTAAAAAATACAGTAATAATGAAAATAATAATCATAGTAACAAGGGAAAAACAAGGGATGCCCAGTGAAATTGCTTACCATCCACTGACTGATGCCAGACCCCCTTTCCTCACCCAGACTGGCCCCTCTTCATGGTAATTGCCCACAGTTTATATGACATTCTATAGTGTGGAATATCCTTTTGGTCAGTTCGGATCACCAGTCCCAGCTAGGCTTCCTCCCAGTTTCTTTTGTGCGCCTCCTCAGTGGCAGAGAAAAAAGTCCTTGACTTAACATAAACACAATTAGCAGAAAACCAAAACATCAGTGTGTTATCAACACCATTCTCATTCCAAATCCAAAACACAGCACTGTAACAGCTACTGAGAAGAAATTAACTCTATCCCAGCCTGAAACCAAGACAACTGGGAAGTACTTTGCTTGTCCCATCCCCATAAGGATTAGCAGCCCTCTAAAAGACAAGTAGCAAAGTTTGATCTATGCAACAGGTCCTGGCCATCTGTAGGCATACAAGGGAAAAGCAATTCCGTTCATGAAGCTTGTTCTTATCTTTGGAAAAACGGATTTGAATCTGGGCATTTCTCCAAAAGCCTTTGGAGGGTCATAAATCCTTTGGTGGATGGGAAAACAACAGTGCATTTGAAAAGAGCAATCCCTGTCCCAGTGGGAGAAAACGGGTTTTAAACTTCCGCTTTTAGGATAATACTCTGAATTTCACAAACTAAATGGAGATGGTAAAGTAATACCTGTCTAACTATATCATATGAAAAAGTCTGCACAGAGATGTATGTAGAAAGTTGGCATAGATCTTCATGATACTGGACTCTGGATCCAAGTTAACTGTATAAAAACCAAGTACTGCAACATTTAAGCTTCTTTTTTTAGAAATCTAGCCCCAGATTTATACATATAATTGTTGCTAATATGTTTTATTGTGTTTACAAATTAAACAGTCATACAGAAAATTCCTCAGCACATTGTAGATGTGGTGGTTAGTCCTCTTGGGACAGAAGTGGCCAGCAGCTAAAGCACTTATTTGTCATTGTCCTTATTAAGCAGAAAGACTCCACATCTAAACACATCTACAGCATTAAAATATTGCACAACTGTGAGGTAGCTAAGACTAGAGCCTGGCATTTGCAGGCTGGTTTCTGTTCCCAGTAATATGGATCTCTCCCTCCCCAGGTGGAAAGAACTCACAACTCTCTTTTGCAGACAGAAACCACCTTCTCCCTTAACAGAACCTGCTGCACTGGCACACTGTATACAATAGAAAAGAGATGGAAAACAGCAGCCTAACACAGTCTGAGGATGGGACACAAATGCCCCAACTCCTGATTATTAAAAGCCACGGGAACCTAGACATAGAAATTATTCCATGTACCAGACTGCAATCCAAACCCAAAGACAGTCATGACTGAGACCTGGAGGAATGTCCTTACAGGACCAGTGGTGCTCAGCATGTACCAGTTCTGCAGAAAATATTCTTATTTTTGGTAACATGTGCATGTTGTTTAGCAAGATATTTTTATTTCTTAATATGTATGCTCTGGAAAGAGACTGCTGAAGGGGCTCAGGCAACTATATAGAAAGAAATAGAAATTAACATAAAGAACAACAAAATTTGTCGGTTGTCACAGAATCATAGAATGGTTTGGGTTGGAAGAGACCTCAAAGATCATCTAGTTCCACCCTGCCATGCAAAAAGACACCTTCCACTAGACAAGGCTGTTGAAAGATAGTCATGAACCTGATCTTCGTTTATCATCTGTTATATCAGCTTTGAGATGTGATGCAACTCTTTTGGATTTAATTCTTGAGTTTGTAGTAGTTGTGCCTGCCGAAGTGGTACAGTTCATACCTACAGGTCACTCACTGCCTTCCCAGAAAGAGCTCTGGATGTGTGAATGCTCAAGGTTTGTTAGCTATTAACAAAACCAGTCACAGGTAGCACCTTATTGAGGGCAGACATTTTCTAGCTAAGGTTTGAACATTCTTGGTATTGCCACTACTCTTACAGTTCTGTATTTTACCTTTTTTTCCTTGACTTTGTGGTACAATTTGGCCTACATTCACATCTTTAACTACACCATTTTAGCATGCTTAGCAATTTCTTTATTTATCCCATACTTCGGAATGCATGCCAGTTAATAGGAACCATGCACTGAACTTTCAGAACTATTCCGGGGGATGCATCTACTTCAATTTCCTGTATGCATCATAAAAAACCAGTCTGCAGATACATACAAAAATAAAAAAAGTCTCCCAGAACATCCACTCCAACCCCCCTTCCTTCCCCCCATGAAATTCATACACATAAATAATAATAGAGAGATCAACATTAGACATCAATCAGATTGGTTTTAGGCAAGTTTTCACAATACCCCAATACCACAAAACCCAAAATAAGACAACAAAGGAAAAAGAACATAATGCTCACAAAGAACTCTTTTCAGCGTATTTGTGAAATGGAGAATTTTACAGCACTGAGAGGAAGAAAACGAACACATCAGTTGAGAGACACCCAACTGAGAAGGGCTGAAAAATGGAAGAAATAACGAGACAGGTGAATGGTCTGCATTGCAGCCATACGGGGCGGTGGGATTTGTGTAGACTCTTGAAGACAGTAGGACCACCAGAGTTAGGGGTCATAGAACACAGGAGCACAGGCAGAGTGGACTTAAAACAGTCACTTTTCCTGGGAAATGAAAAGCAATACCTGAGACACAGAGTGATGATCTGGAAGAAAAGTATCAAAAATTTGCTTTGAAAATTAAAAGCTGTTCTAAAAATGGAAAGGGCATGAACAGCTAATGTATTTGCAGCAACTTGGATTATAGCTATGGATGTGCATTATCCCTTTGCAACAGCATAGGCCATGGTAAGTGATATTAAATGATTATGTGCTAGGTGAAATAGCATGAATGAAAACTGAGCAGCATAACAAGTACATTCATTCACACCTTGACAAAAACCTTAGCCATACAATGGTTAACAAGACACCTTTGGGATGTGCCTCTGCTACTTGCTCCCCTCACAAGAGCTTTGCAAATTCTTTACTTAGGGGGGAGAGAGCAAAGATCAGTTAAAATAGTGTGTGTGAGTGGGGAACTGCTATTGAATACTTCTTAGAATAGATAATTAATGCTTTTCTCTGAAGTTTCACTTCAGGATGTTTGATACAGACTACAAAAGTACATTCTAATTACACTGGATCAGCTGATAGAACTCACCCTTCCCGCTCATCAAGAAGGCCAAAGGGATTGGACCAATTCAAGGAATACAGACCATCTACCCCTACTAGCCTCCAATTTGGTGTGTCCCTGAGCCACTGACTGCACAAAGCCAGGGAACACGGCAGGGAAAAGACCAGTCCATGTTTCCTCTTATGCTCTCTAATAACTTGCCACTAATGGAGACTAGGATACTTTGGTTTGCTTCAGTACAACTGTTCTTTAACCAGATCAACATGAAATGATATAGTAATGAAAACTTTAAATGGTACAACACATAAAATCCAGAAAACAATACACAGCAAACTATCTGTCTGCTAGGACTCCTTCAGCAGAACAGTTTTCTTGAAATTTTACTTTCAAGGTTTACTGTCATTTCCCAATTCAAGACTTGGACTGAGAAAACAAAATGAGCACAAGTCTTTCTACCAACTGAAACTGCCTACTTGCTTTCAGTGTTTAGGATTTAAAACTGTAAAGCAGAAACTGAACCACTACACATGAAAATTAAAATACTTTGTGTTCATTAAATACTATGACATAGTCAGTGGAAAAAATCCTGCAGCCTTTTTGCACTTTGCTTAGCTTGAGTCAACATCTTATAAATCCTTTGAGCCTCTCCAATTGAAACGGAGCCAAAGTCCAACATAATTTTGCAATGGCCACAGATTGGCTGAAGAAGCACATTCCAATACAGCTATTCAAAGATAGTATTTTTATTTTTACAGTTTAACTATAGGAAGTGTGCAGTGGCTTCCACATTTTTAACCACATGGAACTCATCTTGGTTGCAGCAGTAAGGATTATATACCATCTGATTGTCACGATCTAAACCCATAGTTGGACAAAGCGTTGTGTCTCCACTGTTCTCTTTAAAATTCAGTGTAAAAAGGTATTGTTTAGTTACTTTTGGAAAGGAATTTGAGCCAAATAGTCTTGAAATTAGTTGCTTTTAGTATATGTGGTTTTGATATAGAAACATCTGGGAAGATACCCTCCAAAATTAAAAGCCAGAAATATACAACACTTTATATGATTTCAAAATACACAGTGAAGTAACAGCTCTGCAAAGAGTAGAGTTCAGAGATGTCAAGAAGTTGGCAATATCTTTTTTCTACTACCCAAGCAAGGAATAGAAAAACACTCCTCTTCACAGTATTGAATACCATGCTTATTTTCAAGCTGTACACTATGCTGCAAACAAAGCATTATCTCTCTTGCCCTCAGCTTTCTGCCTGCTCAGAAGACAAAACCAGACCAACCAGATAAGCCAAACTGTGTGTAATATGAAAGAAAATGGCAGTTAGTGAGATGTTTTTGTCTTTGTCATTATCAGCTTGATTAAGATACCCTGGTCTGATGAGAAAAATCAGACATTGAAGTTCTAAACTGCAAACAGATCCTCAGAAACTAACATAGCCTACATGTTGCAACACCCAGTTTTTAAAATTTTTTTCATGTCTCATTCATATGTTTAACACTGCTCATTTCAATATAGGGTATGATTTAAAAAAAAAAAAATTAATTATTGACTTCAAGGTGTGTTTAGTATTACAAACTTTGGAAAAGCTCAACCATTTGGGCCACACACATCCCATGCTTTGTATGCAGAGTCATAACTGGTAATTCTGAAAAAAGATACCTAAGTGTCTAAGAAGCAAGTACAGAGCAGCTGAGTCTAGGTTAGGAAGCCCACAGAAATCAGTGCATAAATGAAATGTAGTTATGAACTTTAATCTTTTCCACATGGAATTCCAAAAGCCTATTCAGATTTTAATAACAAAGTATGAAATATGTTTGCTCAGTACATGAATAAACTCAATTACAAAAGCCACAATAAATACAGCAGAAATCATATATTCATGATGTGCTGAAAACCTTGTTTAACTGGATCTGAGTAGGCTTCTGCCTAAAAGGCACATTTCTTTTTCAGGAAGAATTTCTTCATTGAAAAGGTTGTTAAGCATTTGAACGGGCTGCCCAGGAAGGTGGTGGAGTCACCATCCCTGGAAGTGTTCAAAAAATGACCGGATGTCTGGTTTAGTGCTATGGATTAGTTGACTAGGTGGTGTTTGGTCAAAGTTTAGACTTGATGACCTTGGAGGTCTCTTCCTACCTTAATGATTCTGTGATTCTTTTCTATGGTTCTGTATATTCCCTTGGACTGCCAGCAGTGCTCAGGTGGCTTCACAATCAGCCGATAAAAAAGCTTCAGTTTACTCTAATTCTAAAACTGTACCCTTAGAAGCATTTATTAGAGAACAGATTCAAAATTCCAATTTTTTTAATCAACAAAAACTGACATAATTTTACTTTTGAAAGTGTAAATATAGAAATGGTTCCTAGTTCACATAATGTATTTTACTGCAAACAGGGACCTACAGAAAGTTATTTGTGTGTGTCCTGGTTTCAATTAGGATAGACTTAATTTCCTCTCAGTAGCAGTTACAGTGCTGTGTTTTGGATTTGGAATGAGAATGGTGTTGATAACACACCGATGTTTTGGTTTTTTCTAACTCATGTTTATCCTAAGTCAAGGACTTTTTTCTTGTCTCATGCTCTGCCACCGAGGAGGTACACAAAAGAAACTGGAAGAGAGCTTTAAACTGTCTAAATTCTGAATTTTGAATAGAGTTCCATAGTGATTCAATCCCGTGGCAATGATTTGATATACGAGGTTGACAATAAACATTGCATATTGTCAGAAAAAAAGCTGCGGCTTTACTGCCAGTAGTTTCATTGGTGAAATTCACTAAACGCTACCAATATTGGAAATCGCTTTCAAATTTAGTTGCACTATTTCAGAATACTTTTCAAATTTCAGTAGGCAAGATGCCCTCATCACCTCTCCTTCCAATTACTGCGGCAGTCAACTGTATCCACAATTGATCTTGGATACAACTAAGAGCATAAGAGTTCGTGCTGCACCTAGAGCACTCACCACTATTAGCAGGTGATTCTTTTCATCAATCCTTCCCTATTGAGCTAACATATCTCATAGCCATTGATTAGTTCCTAATGCTGATAAGGAAGATCTAAATGGATGTTCCAATTGGTATAAATCACTTGTTAGGAATTTATTTTGTTTGCTAGGAGTTCAGTATCCATCTTATTAAATACTCCTAATCCTTTCCCAGGGTGCCTGTCCCATCTCCCCTTGATCATTCTAGAGAGGCAAGGGTCAATCCCTGCAACCCTGCTGGCTGTCCTGTGTAAGATGTGCTCAGGAGTGGTGAGGAGGCAGGTTTAATTGCAGAGATATTAATCTGCACTGATAATTCCACTGATTTCAGAGACAATGAAGGACTAAATAGCACTTGTTGCTGGCCTGTATTTTTGATGGCATAGGATCCAATATTAGAAATTTGTGGCTATACAGTTTCAATACTCTTATTGGGGGTCTTAGAAATAGTGGAATGCATTGTGTAGACTACGTTAGTCTCTGTTGTGTCAATATATATTGTGCCAATGTACATTTATCCCAGTTACAGTTGTGCATGTATCTTCATGTGCATACTACTTCCTTTTTTACATCTTGTTTTAATGCCAACACTTACTGAACAGCAGCTAGTCTTACAAGTCTTTGAAATATCTTCCCTCTGATTGCTAACCTTATTTCTCTGAACTGGGGGTCCTCTCAGAACCACATGAATTAGACCCTGGATAGTGCTGCTAGACTGTCTTTGAATTGCAGCTCTTGGAATGCCTAATGCTGAGACTTGATTACACAGCTCTTCCAAGTCTTGGGTGGATGATCAGGGAGTTCTGGTCCCAGGGAAATTTTTGTCTGATCTTGTAACTCGTATTTTTGGTTTCACTAGATATATTATCCCATCCCATCACTTGCACACAATTTATGATAGCATGCTTTAATGTTGCCATCATAGGGATATCTCTGCATAGTAGGACTTCTCCCTGATCTCCAACAATCTCTGTTACAGCCAACAGATAGCACTGAAGTCAGTGTCTATCTCAATTTCATGTCATTTTGCAATGAGATAACTTTTGAGGATGGCAGGGGCTTCCTTAATTAATGGATTTAGTATGTCATAATTTATAGGCTGAAATAGGAACATTAATAGGGTTATGCCGGTGCATGGCCTGGATACAGGCAGCTTTTGTAATAGCTGTGGAGAGTCCATTCAAGGATCTAATGGGTACTTAACAGGGTGCTTCTCTCTTCAACCCATCCACTCATCCCAATATAGCACTTTGCTTGTTATCAGGTGGGGAGCATCTGGGGATTTGGGTTCAGAATTTAGACACCAAAATCCATTGGATTCATCACTATTTAATAAAATTCTATTTCCAAGACACGCTTGCCATAACTATTCAGTTTCATTTTTACCTGGCTTACAGCCATGGTATTCTCACTACCTGACTAGAATCCATGGGATCATTTTCCAGGTGTGATTTCCTGTTCCACCCAGTGGTCTAGTTGGTACTTCTGATTTTATAATTTGTCTGGCTTCATATTCAGGGAGATTTGGAAGATGAGTTCCATGCTATACCATCTGCGTTCTTGGAACCATCATCATCATCACTGTCATCATCATATGAACCTTTAGTTTTAGGGACCCATATGGCAATTAAAGAACATGTGCCATAAAAAGTGACAGCAGGCCTTAAAAAGTGTGAGACATTTATGATGACAAAGCTTAAATGCCACATGGTAAGTGGCAGAGTACAACTGATAAGCACAGACATATGCCTAACTGATTTCTCCTTACAAATCTATGATAGTCACTATTGACAAATGTCTGTTACCATTGTTGACTTTTAGGGAAAAAACTCAATTTTAGCCTCAGCAAGCATGCTTGTAAATATGTTCTTAAATCTTTGTTACCTGCAAACTTTAGCTGGAAGCTAAATCCTCTTAAATTTAAGGTTTTTAGACAATATTCTATCCAGATTGCTTCATAGAAGTTCATCTCTCCATTGAAAATATGCAGGAAACAATGATTACTAAGGTCAAGTGGCACAAACTGCACTGAAGTCAGATACTTAAAGAAGGCAAGTGAATACTCCTAACACTGCACTATTTTTATTTACTTCTTTGTATTGAACACTATGGGCTGCTGCAATACTCAGCTGGGGCCTGGGCAGGGACAGTATTTTTTAGTCAATTTTTAGCAGAGACTCCAGGGGAGCAGTACAACCATCTATTAGAGAAGTGACCTCTCCACACTCTCCTGCAGAGAGGCTTGCATCAGAGAAGTCAGCAAACTGCCGAACTCACACAAATCTGACAGTGTACAGTCAGGATACAACCAAAAGGAACCATATTCTGACCCTGTCACAGGAGGCACATCCCATCCATACAGTTCTTTGAAGTCATATATGCTATCCTGAGATATTTCTATGTCATTTTCAATCCAAAGTGCCCAAAGGAATGAGGGCTGTACTGCAGCTTGCCAGAGCGGTGCTTTCACAACAGGGAGCTGAAGTCAAGAGTATGTGCTGAATGCCCAGGGGTATAACATGAGAGCACACAAACATCTAAAGATTCAGCAACAGTGCTTAGAGGGCAATTTCCATACCGACTACTGACTACAGCCTTGGTGCACGATAACCCTTTAGCTGTGCCTAGACCAGCTGGCACAGGTTAGTGGAGAGCCAGCCAGCCAGCCAAAGACTGGTTGGCGTAGTCGTAAGTGTAATGGGTTGCCTTCTACTGACTAAGGAGACCAGGAGTAGTCCAGTGTTGAGTTTTGCTCCTTGACAGCTTTGTTTTACAATATACAGCCAATATCCATGCCAAAGCATCAAATCCAGAAGAAAAATTCTCTTTATCTGGTAAGGAAATTAAGACTTCTGTAGTTATTATTTACTGCCATGGAGGCATGCTGCTCCTGTAAAAAGGCCAGTATCCCAGTTACTCTCTTGAAAAAGCGCAACTGCAAGGCTGGGAAACAGCTGTAACTGTGTGCAAAGTTCACTATCTCAGCTTTTTGAAACCTTTGACTCGTACACTGGCATTTGCACAAAGTTACACCCCTCACTACATATCAGAGAACTAATAACACTGCTTGTAATCTCTAAAGATCAAAGTTACGGTGGAGTGTTGGTAGAAGTTACACAGTGCTGGTAATATGCCAGATTGCACATGTGCACCTTAAACAGATTTATCTGTAGGACAGTTTTATCATTTATGAAACTATTGTACTGAAATTCAGTTACTCACCTCAGGTCACCTTGGTTGGATCACCTGCATATCTATCAGCTTTCATTCTTTTGGAATGTATTCCTTTAACTATATCTCCATACTACATTAATTGGCTCATGCTATATGACTCACCTAAAAGAAAAAAGGTTCCTTTTGCTTTTCATTCTATGAATGATTTAGCTTTAATAGTGTAGAACAGAAATATAAGATGAATTTACTACAAAACCAAAAATAGTTTTTTAAAGTCCACCTGGAAATAAAGATATTCTAGTCATGATTTTTGCTCCTCCAGTGTTAGCTTGCTAATATTTATGAATAAGATGACAAAAGAAAAGCTTTAATTCTTTTCCTTGGTGTCAAGCAGCAAAGTTAAATTTAAATACATGTTTAACAGAAAGGCCACAAGATATATTCTAAGGCTAGGATAACATTGACCGAGTAACTTGAATTTTTGGTTCTTTCAAATTTGTTCATCATTTGGTTTTCCAATCCTATCACTTTTATAAAAATATATTATTGCAACTGTTAGAATAATATCTTACTTAACCCTATTAAATAAATTATTACACATTATAGGTTATTACTTTAGGAAGCTAAAGTGAGGCATATCTGAAAACAGCAACATCATTCTGCTCCAAAATTCAAAGAGGACTGAAGATTTGCAGTAATTTGGGGAGGACAAACAAGTTTAGAGCTCCTAAAAGGGAAGTAACTGGAAAACTGTGATATTGCACAGGCTTCTTGACAAGGCCTGTAATTTTTCTTTTAAAAATCTTGAGTCAGTTCTTGCCTCTATCCTGCTAGTGACCCACCTCTCTAACTATGGAAAGAAATGCCAAAGACAAATTAGTTCCTAGCTGAAACCTTGACGGGATGCAGAGTCAGATAATAAAACTCAGTTATAAGAGTATGAACAGGTAACACAGATTGACTGGGTACTTCTTTTTGGGTTTGTTTTGGGGGGTTTTTTGGGTGAGGGCGGGAGGGCTATTTTGTGAGTTTGGGGTTTTTTTCTGTTTGTTTGTTGGGTTTGGGGGTTTTTTTTGTTTCTTTGTTTTTCTTTTTGTTTTTCTTTTTTTTTTTTTTTGGCCTTTTTGGTTTGGTTTGGTTTGGTTCGGCTTTTTTATTTGTTTTCTTTGTTTTTTGTTTGTTTGGGGCTTTTGTTTGTTGGTTCGGGGTTTTTTTTGGTTTGGTTTGGTTTTTTTTTTTTTGCAATGTAGATGATCGTCCAGTGAAAGGAATATTATTGTAAGAAGTAGATTTTAATTTCACAAAAATTCTTGAGGAAGATTTATACTTGCTTTTTTCAATTTAAAGCACTAACAATTAATGAAAGAAGAGAAGTGCTATTTAGGAAACCGTGTACAATATCAGGGAATAAAAGGCACTCATATAAGGTTAATTCACCTAGGGACTGAAATTCTAGAGAACTGAGGTTTTGTATTTGTGCACAATCTATCCACAAGCTTATAAAAGTCAGTGAGACTGAACAATAAGAACTCCAATCACTGCCCTTTTATGGGATACATCAGAAAAGACAGTTCAATATTAAAAGGTGGATTAGAGCAAAAATTGAATCCTTGACTGTTCTTAGCTCCCCAGTAAGCCACAGCAGAGAGAGACCCAAGATTCATGATGGTGCACAAAATTACCACAAATCCTTCAGTCTTTCAGTGAGCGTCTTTGGGTCCATGGAGAAAAGACCCAATGGTCTTCCTCATGCAAATACCACCCTGCACTTACAGGCCTTCACTCTGCAGCCACTGGAGTGTGAAAAGAAGCTCCAGTTGTGAGTGGTCCCCAAGAGACGCACACCAGTGCACACTCCACAGCCAGTGCTAGTACAAACCAGCACATTTACAATGCTGGAATGTTTCTGTAAATACAAGCACTAGGAAAATTCCTTGGCATGCAAGGTAGGCAAGTAACAGCTCTGCTCATGGATACATGCTGTGGCTTCCTTAATTGTACTGGCTCATTTGTCAGCCTTTACTGCACCCAGGAATTCCACTTTCTGACTTCTTGCTGTGTTTAAAGACTTTGAGCACAGAGCTACAGATGCACGACAGAGAGTTTCATTCCATAAGCTTGGCAGAAGATACTTCAATTCTAGTTAAATATTGAACCAAGGGATGACTCAGAAATTTTCCCATGAATGCTTGTAAAATAAGCCTGGAATAAGCTCCTTTAGACTACAAATATTTGATCAGCACCTCTAATACTCCTTTTATCCAGAACAAACTGATTTGTCCTACCAGTTCTTTCGCCACTAATATGATCAACAGAATACAATTTATTTTGATGCAAAAGACATGTAAATAATACCAATGCATGCCTATCATATTGCCATTTCATAGGAATAGAAAGATGCCTCCAAAGTTTGATACACAAGGGAGGACCACTGCCCTGCATAAGACACCATTGCCATCTCAAGGTGCTGCCAAACATTCTTCAGCAGCCTATAAAAAGGGGTCTGATAGTGGTTGTTCACAGTGAATCCACAGTGATAGTGTAGGAAAAAGGTACCATGTGTCAACACAACCATGATGAACCAAAGGTTAGTTCCAGACCACTACATTATTTATACACACTAATGGTAGAATACTCTCTGTTATTGCTCGATGCTTTCTTCTCTACATAATCATACTTTCTTGTCATGCTATCTTTCCTTCCTTCCTAAAATTTATTTCTGCATCTTATAAATACAGAAAATCCTATAAAAATGTTCTTATATATTATAATTCTATATAGATAACATAAATAATGTTTTCCTCCTGTTTTTGTCAGGGAGAACATTTCCTTCTTTCTGGCGGTAATTGTCAGTTAAGTAATTAACTGATGCTCAGCATGGCTGTGTCTGAACACTAAGTCCTCCATGCCTTCTTCTATCTATGAAACAATGGCAACTAGAATTCGATTAGTTCTAAACCTGTTTGCTAACAGCATGAGAAAAAGTAGAAAAAATTATTTTTGTTTCTATGTAGACACTAGAATGAAAATGACATTTTATGGTTTTATAATCAGAATTCCCTATATTACAAGATAAAATGCAAGTACATTCATCATTTATTAATATATATTAAAATGAATTGAACATTGATGAGTTGGGAAAACAGAGCAAAGGTTTGTTTGCTTCATCTAAGTGATATATTAAATAAACTAAAGCAGACAAAACAAACAGTCTGGCAAAATGCTAACAGTGGGTCTAGAATTCACTGCAACCACAAATACAGAGAATCTTTGTTAGCAGTGAATCACTAATAAAAATAACATTCAGTTAATGATAAAAAGAAGATCCGTTTAGAGATAAGTGAAAATTGACCTGATATTAAACGTTGTGAAAAAAAAAAATCAGCTATTATGAGTCTCCCATCCCTCTCTAGAAGCCACTGAGGCAGCATTACGCTTCTGGGAAAAAAGGACAAAAAAATTAAATTTTCAATAAAATTATCAAGAAGCTTAACAAAGACATATGAATACAGCCAGAATTAAGTAAATTAAGAAATCAAATTCCTGAGGACAGAGTATAATGAGGGGTGTAATGCGAGTCTTTCCATTCATTATCAGCTTCTGAATCTAGAAGATTATTGAAAATTCTGTGCAGTCATCCAGAAGACTACTTTTCCTGGAAAAATTACAAAATAAATCTAGATGAGCTGCCAGAAATTGAATCCAGAGGTTGTTCCTCAGTTTACTAACAAAAGGAACTCTTGCTAGAAACAAAGACAGTAAAATACAGTTTCTCTGTAGAACAGATTTACAGAAAAAAATCTCCCAACTGCCAATTCCAGTAGGGGGTAAGGAAAAGATGAGGGAATGAATAAAACAATATGGGAACTGGAATCAGTGATTTGTTACTGAGGAGATTTGGTGCCCGGAGCACCCACAGTATGCCAGCTACCAGTCATGGGGGAATCAGATTGGGTGTGTCATCTGCAATATGGTAAACTGCTTTTTAAAGGGCTCCCCAAAGACTATTTATATAGAGTGTCAGACTATTTTAGACTGACAGACTATGAAGGACTCAGTGCTCATGAAGTTCAAGGCTACCTCAAATCCTCTAGCTGGTCACACTTGATGTATGATGATCAACCAGCAAACGAGTGCAAAGTGCTGTTCCTCATAGGTAACTAATGATCGTAAGACTTCATGGCAGGAAAAACTCAGTAACTTGGCAGTTCTCTAAAAAACTGGTTTCTAGATCCTGCTCAAGCCTTCAGCACTCACAAAAGTCCTGGTTGCTCAGCATTTTATGATATTCTGTGGACTGGCTCTCACACATTTGTCCTTCTAGAAGAAAGATCCCCAGGTAATGGTGGGTGACATCTCTGCCCATGGCAGGAGGGTTGGAACTAGATGATCTTTGAGGTCTCTTCCAACCCAAGTCATTCTGTGATTCTGTGAAGTAGCAGTCATAGAAATTTTCTCACAGAATGTCTCTAGCTGCCAAAGCCTTCCCACCCCCGAGTACTTCTGGCTGCCTGAGCCTGCTTTTCCCCTCTACACCAAGCTTCATATTGTGAATGAGGAAAACTTGCAAAGTGAATTGAAATCTGATTTCACAATGCTAAGCACTCCATAGTATCTCACTGATCTGTTTTAAGGAATCTAATTTAATGAAAGCCCCAACACTGAAATAATTTATACTCTGTGCAAAGTTTCCCAAGTGGCAGATGAACTCCAGCAGAATGAAAAAGAGACCAGCACTGCCAAGCCCACCACTAATTCTTGTCCCTAAGTGGCACACCTACATGTCTTGTGTATCTCCAGGGATGATGATTCCACCACTTCCCTGGGAGCCTGTTCCAGTGCTTGACAACCCTTTCCGTGGAGAAATTTTTCATAAAATCCCATCTAAACTCTCCCTGAAAAAAACTTGAGGCCACTGCCTCTCTTTCTGTACTTGTTAGCTAGGAAAAGCGGCTGACTACCACCTCATTATAACTTCCTTTCAGGCAGTGAGGTCTCCCCTGAGCCTCCTTTTCTCCAGTCTAAACCACCTCTGCTCCCTCAGCAGCTCCTCACAGGACTTGCGATTCAGACCCTTCACCAGCTCCACTGCCCTTCTCTGGACACACTCCAGGACCTCAATGTCTTTCCTGTGGTGAGGGGACCCAGAAATGAACAGAGAACTGAAACTGCAGCCTCAACAGTGCCAAGTACAGAGGGACAAGCACTGGTCCTGCTGTCACACTATGGCTGATCCGAGCCAGAATTCCATCAGCATTTGTGGCCACCTGGGCACACACTGGCTCATGTTCAGCTGCTGTTGACCAGCACCTCCAGGTCCAGCTTGGAGTGCTGTCTGTAATAGTTGCGAACAACAAGGCACTTGGCCTTGTTGAACCTCACACCACTGGCCTCAGCCCATGGATCCAGCCTGTCCAGACCCCTCTGCAGAGCCTTCCTGCCCTCCAGGAGATCAACACTCCCACCCAGTTCGGTGTTGTGTGGGGAGAGAGAGGACGGAATTGAGCTGCAGGCTGTGGGATGTGCCTGCAGAATGCCATGGCAGCACAGAGAAACTTGTCTCCGCCCAACCTTGGGGGAGGAGATGCCACATGGCAGAGCCCTGTAGAGAGGAGCCTGCCAGAAGCTGCCAGATGGGTGGGCAGCATGTGATCACCCCATATAAGGGCATTAAGAAAGTGTGTTACTGACATGGCAATGTGTGACACGTTGCTCAGCGAAAAATACCATTTTAGGAAATACTGGGTCTTGAAGAAGTGTATAAAACCAGCTCGTTTCTTTGAATAAACCTCTCAGATTCCCTGCCGGTCTGAGTCTGTACCTTAGTCGTTACGTCAGTGTTGCCTGCAAATTGACTGAAGCTGCACTCAAAACTCTCATCCAGCTCATCAATAAAGATACTACACAGGACTGGCCCCAATGCTGAGTTCTGGGGAATTCCACTAGTGACCAGGACGTAACTGCATTCACCACCACTCCCTGGGCCCAGCCAGACAGGCAGATCTTTACCCAGTGAAGAGTGTATCGGTTCACACCATGGGAAGCCACCTTCTCCAGGAGAATGCTGTGGGAAACTGTGTCAAAGGCTTTACTTGAAGTCCAGGCAGACAGCCACTAAGTGGGTCACGTGCCACATGAGAGATCATGTTGGTCAAGCAGGACCTGCCTTTCATAAACCCATCTGGCTGGGCCTGATCCCCCAGTTGTCCCGCATGTGCTGTGTGATGGCACTCAAGACTCTCCATGGCCTTCCCCAGGACCAAGGACCGGTTGACAGGCCTGTGGTTCCCTGAATCCTCTTTCCAGGCCCTCTTGTAGATGGTTTTCACATTTTCCAACCTGGGACCTCCCCAGTTAGCCAGGACTGCTGATAAATAATGTAAAGTGTCACTTCCACCTGCTTCTTCAGTACCCTTGAGTGAATCCCATCTGGCCCCATAGACAATGTGTGTCTAAGTGATGTAGCAGGTCACTGAGCATTTCTCCTTAGATTATGTGGGCTTTTTTTCTGCTCCCAAACCATGTCTTCCAGCTCAGGGGGCTGGGTACCCTGACAGGATCTGTGTTTGTTATTAAAGACTGAGGCAAAGACAATGAACAATGCTACATCTTAGGACTTTTAACATAACCACTGTGGCCTCCAATGCATCTCAAAGAGATTAATCTGAAAATTTTAGAGAATACCCTTGTTGATTGTGATCTTCTATTCAGCATGGATGCTTGCACCCGTGTAGAATTAATTATGACTGATACAGCCTCCCTGATGCACAACAACTATGGTAATGTTAAGAGAAAATACATTTTATCAGTGAGAATTATCTGAATCCTCATCATTGGGTCTTATCACTTGCTTTTATGTTTTATTTTTTATATGTTGCACCCTTACAGCCTGTTCAGTGAGGTCACTGATTTGGCTGCACGGTGGCCATAGCCGGTCTCTGCAGATGGGGTGCATGCAACACTGCTATGAACAAATCCAAGTGGCAGTGTTCCCTGTAGAGCACTGCCCTCTAGCTTGATTTTACGTCAAATGTTGTTTGCACTCAACACTTACTCTTTTTGCTTTGCCAAGACAGATTCATTATATGTTATGTCCTGATGATGCTGTTGTGAAAAAATTGAACACTTACTTCTGGCACATGATACAGATGTACCGTGTCCTTGGAGAATTTTCTAACCAGCACCTCAATTCTCTTCCACATTTTTGAGCTACAAACATTTAAGAATTTTACTAAAAGCATATCAGTTTCACCAGGATATGGAGAGACACAGTTTGAATAAGCTGACGGTAGAATCACATAACCAGAAGATAAAGGAAAAAAGCAAGGACGTCTTATTTGCGCAATGTCTTAGGGGTTATAATACCATTAACGTTACTGTTAATGACAGGAAAAAGCGTTCCCAACTGAAACAGCTGAGAAGCATTTTAAGTAACTTTTGGCAAGTAACAGTGACAGAATATTTTGTCCAAATCTACGACACATTTGAGTTGTGAGAAGGATGAACACATCAGTATGAATATTCTCCCAAAGTCACTAAATTTTAAAACATGAGTATATCACAGCATTGTAGGAAGTTGGTTTTTTTCTGACTGATTTCCTATGGATGACAGGATCATGAGGGCAGCAGCAGGCCTTACACCCCAACCCAGCATTAACCCAAGATCTCATTCACCCAACTGTAGCTTGGGATCCTATCTGACACACCCCAGAGCCACAGATCCATGCTTCTTCCTGACTGTGGACCTTGCTGATTGCAATCCCTACCCACAGGACTATGTCCTGGCCAAGCCTCAGCTCTTCCCTGAATCGAGGAAAGTGCCTAATGTCCATGACTGAGGCGATCCAGCTCCCTGGCCGGCTGCTTGGATGGGGCCTGGCTACCAGGCTCCTGCCCTGCCATCCTGGGGATCCTCTGCATCCCTGTGGAGCTGCCAACCTATGCGCTGCCATGAAAATTCAAATGCAAAAACCTTTCATAGGAAACTAGGAACGCTAATATTTCACAATAAACAAACAAAATATATTACTATAAAATTACTTATGCATATATTTACATGTTATAAATTTACGTCATAATTTAATTAGTTTTTACAAACCTGTTTCTTGTAAAAAACAAAAAAAATAGCCCATACTTCTACATGATTCAAACAGTGTATATTGCTAATAATAATTCCCAGTAAAAGATAAGATTAGTACATACTGTTGCATTTTCCACACAAAATCCTTAGGGCATTATTGCAGCTTTAACTAGAACATACATACTTACATCTATTTCATATATACTAACACCTTTTCAGTTTCTATATTCTTACTAATGAGATTAAAATGACAACTCCAATCGCTTATTACCTAGATAAGTAACTTGATTTCATTCTTTTATTCTAAGCAGTTATTATTCCATTGCAAAAATCTTGAATTTATATAAAACAACATGCCATGTCAATAAAGTTTCCATCTAGACAAAAAAAAAATGTACTTCTTTTCACAAGTTACCCTCTCAGAAATTTCTTTAATATTGCCAAAGACAATGGAATCAATGGCATAGATCTGACTACAATAGGGAGCATTTGTTTCAGTATTATGAAAACTCAGGCCCCTGAGCAAACCTGCAATAAAATTAAGCATTGAAAGTTTGTGCAATATTTCAGAGTTGCTTTAATGTCTGGATATAACTTTGCGATTCCTTTGATTTGCATGGATATACTATTCCTCTGGATCTTCACTCTTGCATTAAAAAAAACCCCACGCAATTTCCATTCTGAATACATACATGTACTTTCTTCTTCTGCTTCCCCAGCTGATACTGATAGCATCCCACTGAGAAATAATTGCATGTCAATACACCAAAAATCTGAGGTATGAACAGATACAGACATGGCAGTATAGAATCGTGCAGAAGGCATCTTAAGATTCAATCCTTTGTTCTAAGCAGTCCAAAAGGAAGTAAACATTTTGTATTGCTTTCTAAGAAGAAAATGAAGCACAGATTGAAGGCATCCAAATCCATTCTAACACGGTTTTTTTTCATAAGATCATTTTACCTACCTAAATGTAACTACCATTCCCTTTCTAAGTTATTTGGGGAATAGGAATACGTCACTTGTCATGCTATTAATATTGAATTGTGTATCTCTTCACAGTACTTACTGTGATACCACAACTCTGCAAACCTAAGTTCTTTGGAGCAGGTTAACTGGAACATATTTAATGGAAGAACTGTTACAAAGCTGAAATATTTCTAGGTTCTAGCAATAGGAGTATTACACCCACTGAAATTTATTTGGACAAAACTCTTGCTGTCTTATAGGAATTTAGTGAAGATGAGCAAATGGCAACAGTCAGCTGGTAGGAAATGAGATGCAAAAAGAGTTTAAAGGAGACTAGTTTGTTGTGGTCTTTATCCTAAGGAACAGCATTAGAAATTCAGTCTCAATACTGAATCACTGGGAGCAGCTAATACTCCATATTTTAAATCTTCACCTCCTAGAGACTCCTAAGGAATAAATATCACTTTGTCTGGCTACTTCTCTATTCTTATAGAGTTTCTATTTTCCTAGGAATAAAATCTGCTTGCATCAAATAATGGCTAAGCTTCAATTGATTTGCAGACAAAACATTAAGTAAACTTTAAATTGTTGTAAGGCTCAGTTCTAAAAGATAGAGATAATACTACCCAATTTGGTCAAGAAGAGAAACAGGAACATTAAGCCTCAGCGGCTTGCCTGGCAATTTTGCAGCCATTCAGTGGCAGGACAATGATTAAGATGTTTTAGTTCCCTTTCTAAATCCATTTGAATAAGCTGTTTCTGTTTAAGAAATTTAGGATCTAAGGATCTCAATTTTTACCTGCTGCATTGAGAAAGTTAGCTGCTTCTGTTCCTGGGTTTCCAGCATGGCCACAAAATGGCACAATGGAAGCAACACCTTAGGTATAATATATGAGCAGCATGAGAAAGCCCTCTCACACAGCTTTCTTCTGAATTTCATTATGAACAAACTCAGAGGAGTTCAGATAAAACCCCAGAAATTCTGAACTCCATTGTCTTAACAACTTAAATATATTCTTGTCCTTTTTTTTTTGCATAGTTCCATCATAACATTATGTCCTAACAACAGTAAAAGAGGTGGAGAAAAGAAGATGGCTGTGAAAGTGGAACTCCTAGAGTAAACAGGAAACTAAATACATCAGTCATGACAAGAAGGATCCTAATGGAAAAAAAGCCAGTAATCTTTTTTTAAAAGTTCCCTCATACACAAATACCTGACAAAAACTGAAGACAAAGAGAAAAATGTTTTAGAAAAATAGTTTTGAGACACTTCTTGTATTTCTTTATAGAAGAAACCCATCTGAGATTTTTGTTCATCTATACTCAGGTTTTCTTTGATCTTTACTTAAAAGCTACACAGAGAAAAAGTTTAGACTCACATCCATTGCTATAGGTAGCTTCCATGCTGAAATTGTCAAATTCAAACAGATGCTTAAGATCTTTCCTCAAATATTTCATGTCGAATTTACAACTATGAACCAAATCATCTGTTCTACTTCTCCCACAACACATAGCATCTTTTGTTGAGGACACTTAAATTCTTCTAGAAGATCCATGTCCCCTATGATACCTGCAAGAATGACCATGATGATACTTAGACTTTATGCAATTCAGTTACTTGATAAAATCAAAGGAAAGAACAAATGATACAAAAAGAGAAACTGATAAAAGTTCTCCCTTAAAATTCAGAAAAAATTTGATTTCAAAATATGTTGCCTGGACTGAGGATGTCCTCTATTCAACCTCTGTCCCAAGCTGGTTTTGTTGTTTCCTTTAAAATATCACTCATGTTGTTGTGTGTTCTGATGCCGCTAACATTCATTATTGAAACAAAATGTTTTCTACTGAAAAGCACGCTTCCTGTCCCTACAGGCTTTCTTCTTAGTAAGGAAAAGAACCTTAATGAGGTTTTCTTGTAAACTAATGCCACTAATAAATGCATAAACTGGGAACAAGAAAGAAATGAGGAGAGACTGCTGATTGTTTTCAGGATCTTCCTTTCAAAACAACATGTTCCTTTTAGTCCTTAAATGCTGTGGTCTCATGAAAAGCCACACACTTCCTAAACATAAAGGCTTCACAAATTCTCAAACAGGTAACACCTATTTTTGGGCCTATTTCTGAAGGCAGTAACAGAATCACAGTGTTATTTCAGATTCCAGATGCAAGGTGCAGTAAAAACATGCAAGAATATCCTTATATGTGAAAGTGAGACCCTGACGCAAACCAGTCCTTGTTCTGAGACTCAGAAAATGGAAAATTAAAAAACCACTTAACTGTTGCTTGTAATGAAGGTGTGAAGGAAGCAATCAGCAGCCAGTTAACCTACCATACGGATTAAAAAGAAAGATACATTCTGCAGAAAGGTACATTCTGCAGAAGAAAACACAAGAATAAAAAAACCTCTTCTCCTAAACAAGCCATTTTCTCGCCTGTGTGTAACATGTTTGAAGAGTCAGTCTGCTTCAACATGTGTTTGCAAATGAAGTGAAACAGGTTACTATATATGCTAGTGAGATATTTCCCACCTTACGAGCTGAAGACACATGGAAAAGTATAAAATAGTATCATGCAACGACAGGCTGGACAAGCTATTATATTCTGCAAAAGTTTTAACCCCACAGAAGATTCAACTGCTTCTGTATGTATTTTTTGGATTGTATGTTACTAAAATGACCTCCAAAGGTCCCATACAATCTCTTCCATTCTGCAGTCTGTGAGTACTAATAGAAAATAGGATTTGCCCTGCATATTTCTTTTTGTGACTCTTTATTACATACTTCTCAGCATTATCAGACAGCACATAAAGTACTAATGTTTCGAGGGAAAAATGGATTAAATTTGTAGTGCCAGAGTTACATAAATATGGAGGACAGGAAACTTACATTGACTAAAAATTTTTGGGATTATGTTGTACCTTGGCAACTTTAATGTATTTTGATGAAAACTAAGGTATCTGGCAGGATAGAAGTTTGCTCTCTTTCAAAGGAAGTGTAATGAAGATCTTGCACATCTCATTCAGCATGTCACAAAACAGGGGAACAATCCAAGGTATGCCAAAAAGAATTCCAAGAATTTAGCACAAAACTTGAAAGAGCTAAAACAGTGTAAGATGTAATACACACGATCAGTGAATTTGAGGGCTGAGCAGAGGCTAGAGATTTGAATCTGAAATAGATATTCTGCAAACTAGTTCTGCTCCTATAATAGCTGTTGTTCCCTGCTGCTTTAATATTCACCCAATATTTTAAAAAGAGTAAGTGATAAAGCTGATACTTATAGCAGTATGTCAATAGCACTAAAACCAGAGGGACACAAGCAGCAGTTCAGTTGTCTTGTTGAGGTCACTCTTTCTTTTTACATCCACAGTTTTCCCAAAATGGATGATACCAAAGATACAGATAAGGGGAGATTAAACCAGATGCCACAGATGTAAACCTGACATACCTTCACCTTTGACATCAAAAGAATTCACACTGCTTTCATAGCTGAGTGCTTCAGAATTTTTAATGTCTCTTTATCCTTGTGATGGGCAGATTTATTCTTGACATAGGTGCCTGATTTCTACTGATATGAGAAAGTTACCTAAAAGAAGAGGGGCAGGGCTATAGAAAAGGTGTAAAGAAATAGAAATTAATTTCTGATTCCTGGCTGCTAGAATATGGGTTTTCTCCAGAATTGGTTCCACCAACTGTGGAACACCAGACTTACGGTAACACAGACCTCTTATTTTTCATATTATCACCAATGCCACAAGAAATATTACATTCATTAGCATGACTCAAAGTCAAAACACAGAGATTTAAGCCTAATTAACTAAATATTCAGATACACTTTCCCCATGCTACTTTAGAGTTACACTCTAAGAAAAGGACATACCTTCAGCTACTTAGATGAGCACAAAAGCTGTGTCTGGTCACATTACATCCTGATTACTGCTATATACTCTTTTCTGACCTGACAAACAACTCTTGTCCTGCTAATATATATGCACAATGCTTCTAGTAAAGCAAAAAATCAAGAGGATAGAAAAATTAATTTAGAATGTACAGAAAATGCTATGAACACCTTGTATGAATTTTTCACAACAAGGAAGACAATTGTCTTAACTTTTATTTCCATTTTCAAGACCTATCAGTCCTTGTCCTTGAATTGCAGTTCTTTATTGAGTATACACAGTTCAAGTCTGTTCCAAACAGGCAGTCAGCAGCATTGCCTCCTACTTATTTCCAAGCAGCACTTGCTCTTTTTCAGACAACACATTTTGAGGAAGCTACTTACACAGGTCCATGAAGCTAACCTTGTTCTAAACCAGCCCTAGCATAGCTCAAAATACTGCAAATACGCTACTTTTTTCACAGAAGAAAGCGCAAAAGTGCCTCCCTTAGAAAACCATACTTAGTATGGTAATTGCAATATCCAATCCTCAGCCCCTCTGGGGAATTGTGACCTCTGCTATCTGGTCCTCATCTAGTTAGGTCTTTTCTTCTAAGACATAACCTCCTGATGCCTTATGTTTTAACTTTTATATTTTTCAAGTCCTGTACTGCCTAGTGTGCAACTCTGAAGTTTTGTGTGGCCTGTTAGCTGCTGTTCTCTCATGCTGGTTAGACATAACAAACCTCTCTAGGTTTCCACCTCAAGGACACCAGGCCCCAAAAAGTGTAAACTAAAAGCCTCTGAAGGGGGGCAAACTTGGGGTAATTACATCATGAACTGAGGTTATAACTGGACAATTAACCCTGATACACAAATGAACCAAACTTATAAAAGTGTGAAGAATTTGTGACCCAGGGTCCATCCTGGGTGTAGCCTTTTGACAGCCCAGGGTGTACCTTTGAAGGCCCTTCAAATAAATACCTACCTTTATTCTCTTGTTCTTGTCTAGTCTCTGTGTTTTAGGTGGCCACCTCAGGCATCATCCCCACCAACTTTTCATCAGATTGTCACTTGTAAAAATCCAAATGGTATAGGCATTCTAACCAACTAAATACAATCTCCCTGGAATTCCCTCTGCTCTACTTCAGGCAGTTGTACCTCAGTATGGGTTAGACTGAGGACTGCCTCCAGTGCCCACATTTTTCTTTCCTCTTTTGCATTAAGATTCTCCTGGACTCCTGTAGTTGGGGCCAGGAAGGTGCTTGAGTGCACCCCTCAAACTCTGCCCTCTGCAGGCAAGTCAAATGGGTCTAAGATCGCAATACCAGAAAGAACTGAATCTGCCTAAAAGCTACTATTTCTCTAGGTATTTATCAGCCTAGAACTAAAGCTTCCAAACACCCTTTTTAGATGAGACATGAAGTTTCTCCTCATCAAAAATCATGTTATTTCCTCTCCTGGAATAAACAAACCATTTCATGTATCATTTTTTTCTGGTCAAATTAAGCAATTTCTTGCACAGGATTAGATGTAAGCTAAAGCCAACTATATAAACTCAGGAACATTTTGTTCTTTTTGACAATGAAATACTGCAACAACATTTGAAACAGAAGTAACAGTATAAATCAGTACATTATTTCCCCAGTTCAGATAATTTTATTATAGAAGTTGATTTAACTGGTCCCATACCAGATTTTCGGTCTTTTGTATGCTTCCTTTTCTCCTTAACAGCAAAGTGTTTTTGATAGAATTATTTTGGTGAAGGTAAAACTTCTGTGTTTATTCTCTGATAAAACAGAGCCACCCTCATTTACAATCTCAGCCTTACCTAGTCTCTGTGACATATTTCATTTGCAGCTCTGGGTCCCAGGACAATCATAAAAGTGATGCAGAACTGTTACTAATTCAGTCATTTAGAAACCTGAGTAGTGAGGTTAGTTATGGGGAGTAGTTATTTGTGAGCTTCTACTTGATTCTCCTTGTGCTCACCTTGCTCCTGTGTCCATTGCCTTTTTTCCAGCACTCTGGTGTTGAGAAATAAATTTGGAGTAGGTAGCTTTGCATGCAGCTGCAGCGGAGCTGCAGGTTGAGCTCTGGGTGGCAGGAGCCAGAGGCAAGAGGCCATGAATTGCCCAGTTTGTGGTGAGGTGAGCAGGAGTCCAGCAGGGACTGTCAGGTCATGGGAGCCTCCTATGGTGAAAGGGCTTTGGTTCCAGCAGTGAAAAAATATTGTGGGTTCGGGCTTTTTTTGTGATACTCGTATCTTCTCTCAGCCTCCCATTATTCTGACTAAACAGTAACACAAGCTTTACGTTACAATCACATTAGGAGGGTCATGAACACACGACTGAATACAGTACAATGTTCAAATGGCACCTTAACATTTCCTAAAACCAAAAAGGCTGGACAAACAGGTAGAATTTAGTGTTCCATGAGTAAGGAAAAAAAGTTAAACTGATCCACATACAATGCAGTTATACAGTATTCTAGTTAAGGTACTGCTGAACTTATGATGCAAATCATATGAACCTCTCACTGAAAGATTTGAAAGTTTTGAGTTTGTTCATGTGCAAGACCTTTTAATTAATCAGTGATCAGCAAAACACACTTCAGAACCTTGACTTTTTTATGACTAAAGAGCACTTGGAAATTACTGGCATAAACACTTTAATTTTCCAACTCTTTTAAAGCTATTCAGATGTTCAATTAATGTGGCTGTGGAAGGGAATGGAGTTATCATAGAGTCTATATTCCACATTTTCAGTAAGGATGGTTTCTCACCATTTGCATCATTTTAACTCTACAGTTAAGGTATTTCATTTACTTGTTTAGTATTTAAGTAATTATTACTAATTATTAAGACTCTGCTAGAAGTGTTTGCTTTCTTTTTAAACAGCCTAATGCTAACATTCTCAAGAGTTTTTAACAGAAATTACTTACTGCTGTATCTCAAAGCTCTGTGACATTTAACTTCCAAGAATAAATATGTCTGGAGATTCACAGATGCATATGATTTTATAAATATGATTAAATACAATTTAGTGTCTGCCTTTTTACATATCAAGGTTTTCACACTTCAACAAAATCACAACCAAAATGTATGAAGAGCCCAACAGGCTCCTTTTCTGTAACAGCAGAAAGACTGTCCTTCATAAACTGTCTGTTTTGTAGCTAGTTTTTCCAGTTTGCCTGGGTGCCTTACTCTTGGAATTTACTGGTCAGGTTAAGTTTTAGTTTTGTAGTAAGTGCTGTTCATGACATCTGTTTTTGTACAAATAGTTGGTGTGGAAAAAACAATCATGGATAATGCATTCTTCACTGTGCTCCTTTACGTTTCTCTAGAGGTATGCTCTGCAAGATGAGACACTGCTGTATTATGCAGTGCATACAGCAGTGGTATCTTTGCCCATTTGCTGAATTTTATAGCTCTTCCCTGGCTTTAAAAAGGCACTCCCCAAATTTTTTAAAGTTTTTTCTGTAGGGTAATCCAAGTGAAGGTCTGGACTGGGAAAATAAAAGAGTATAGGCCAACTTACGTCAAGACTTTCTGGAGAGCTAATGACATACACAGAGTAGGGCTGGATTTTACATCATTTCAGGTTTTATGCACTTGTGATACTGAAGAGTTTAAGTAGTTAAAAAATATATGAGGACACCCTTTCCTCAAGTATTTTGGTAGGGCACTATAGGGCACTTGGTAGGACCCTGCTAAATGACGCTTCATTTTCCCTGAGTAAAGAAGAGCTACCTCCTTGTACATGTTTTGGATGGAACAAGACCAACCAGTTTTTTATAGTTTACATTTGGTTTGTGCTTTGTGTTTTCCCATTGAGCAGACCCCACCCTCAAAACAGTTATACCTGACCTGAAAATCTGGGTAGGAGAAGGCAACTCAGACCAGGCAAAAGATTTGAGGTGGCCTTGAACTTCATGAGCGCTAGGTCCTTCATAGTCTGCCAGGTTTTAAAGTGCTTTTGGGGAGCCCCTTCAAAAGCATTTTACCATATTGCAGATGACAATCTGATTCCCCCGTGACTGGTAGCTGGCACACTGTGGGTGCGGCGGGCACCAAATCTCCTCAGTAACAAATTACTTCACTGATTCCTTTTCCCATTCCATTTCATCCAGCCCCTCATTTTTGCTCTCTTTTCCCCTTCCACTTAGCAAACTAATGTATTTTACTGTCCTTATGTCTAACAAGAGTTCCTTCTGCCAGCAAACTGAGAGCCTCAGCTTCTGGGCCCAGTTTCTGGTACCTCATCTAGAAAAGAAAATGTAACAAAATGAAACCTCTGGCAGGCTCTTCCGTAAGATGAAGTACAGACAAATGTATATAAAACCACCGTGACTTCCCATTTTATGATGTAAATAGGCCACATCAGAACAGACTATTTTCTGTGAAGGTCTGTAAAACTGCACTCGTGTAACAGGAATGAAAAGATTCCCCTGAGCCAAAGTACAAGCTGAATGGCATCTCTCTACAGGGGGCTTCTTCTTGTTGCAGCCGGGTTAGGCAAATGCTTTCTGTGGCTGAAGAAAACCTGAGAATCATTGCAGCTCACTGTACGTACCTGAAAACAAAGATGAAAACAGCCTAATTAGGCAGTGTGCTGGACAGTATCACAATACCAGACATGAATGAAGGCTTGGGCTCTTTTCCACAGTACTCAGAGCCCTGCAAGCTAACTTACTACCTGCAAACACAAAGTTTTAGCCTCCAGAGAGTCCTATCGAAGACATGGTACTGAGACTCAAGCTTTCTGTCAGATTAGGCAAGAGCACTGCATTGCTCAGCACCTTACAGAACGGAGGTCTTTCAAAGAGGTGAAGCCCTAAGGCCATAGTAGGAGAGAGATTAGGAGAAGATGGCAATTAAAAAAGCATTTAATTTTATTTTCCAAAATAGGTCACCCAAGACTCTTACTCTCAATGAGCAGTCTGGTATTCTGCTCATCACTCTGGGTGAACAGGTTGTTGCTCTCATGTACTACTGACTGCTCTGCCATTTTTTTGCCTGTGTGGAACACTGTAGTGTTCCGAGGTGGAGACTCAGGAAACCTACTACTGCAAATGCATTAGCCAACCTAGAATGCTTCAACGAAACTATGTGAGGTAGCAAAGCCACACCAGTTACTGAAGAGCAATCCAAAACTTGTTGTATTCATAATTCACAAAGAGCAATCTGTAATGCCTTTGAAATGAAAAAATAGATAACATCTCATCTGAATTATAGCATCTGATCTGCAACTGAAATCCTTTGACTCAAACAGATTTAAAACAAAAACTAAGTACCTAGTCTTTTACCATGACAGCAGGGTACTCCTTCTGTTCCACTAAGTGCATCTAATCGCAGTCCAAGGCTGCACCGCTTCTTCATCAATATATAATTTGTTTTTCAAAGCACTCTGAAGAGAAAGAGAATGAGTCAGAGAAGACCAAAAACATGCTGATTGATCCTCAGATCAGTGCATTTTAATGTTCACTTAGAAGAGGGAGTTTGAAGGCATGATGAGGCTGACAGCTGGTCTGGGGGCCTCACAGAATTAGACCTAAAGACAGTCAGAATTTACCTGTGAGAATATTACAATGAAATTTTGCAGCTTCAGTGAAACCCACAGAAAAGGCCAAGAAGATAATCAATGAGAGAAGATACTCTGGACACAAGGAGATGATGTTCTTGTTACGGCACATTAAGAGTGTACAAGGAAGAACTTGTGGATAACATGTAGCAACTATACCTTTGCTTGTATAGCTGATTGTTTTACTGCTTGAAGGGTCACTGTTTGTTAGACAGCCTTGTCACTGTTTGCTACGTGGCCAATCTCAATAGGCCACAGCAATTGTGAAGAGGTATAAGAATAGCAGTAGAGAAAATAAAAAATCTTTCTACCTCTCTCGACTATGGCTTACAATTAGTGCATGCTGTTATGTCTGCCTCAACAAAAGCCACAAAGGCAGATACAGCACAATACTTCATTTTTTGGTTTTTTTTCTAGAGAATTACCTGATCTGACTCAGAGCAGCACCAATAAAAAGAAAGGTAAAACAAACAAACAAACAAACAATTAACTGTTTAAACTATTTTTTTACGCTGTTTGGAAATATTTCATTAAAAAAACCCCCAACCTTTCATCTTTGACAGGAACAAAAAGATAGGGCAATTCCAGACCTCAGTCTGAAGGAGACAAATAAAAGTAATAAAAAGAAGAAAAGAAGAAAGAAAAAGTTAACAGCAATAATCACAGTATTAACCTTTCCTTCAATGATATTAACTCAAAGCATATGCCATCCCAGTTTGTTCTCACCTTCAAGTATCTCCTTTATCGGAGAATCTTCTGCTTCAACTGTTCTATTAGAACTGCTTTGAGGGAAACTACCTTCAAAAATATTTACTTACATTTTATCTATACTGCAGTTAAATCAGTGCACAAAACATGCCCACGGAACACTGGAGAAATTCCTGATTTAACTCTGAATTAGCTCTTATTGATACTACTCTTACCTTAAATACATAGAAGGGCTCATTTCAACAAAATTGTCTGCCTCAATAAGTCTCCTCTAAACTTCTAGATTATTTCCCACTATCTTAAAGGAAAAAAGACTTTTTTCGTTTTGAACTTGTCATTCAGGAACTGATCCGAACATCTAGTTTATTTCCCTGCTTGTAACAGCAGGAAACAGTGAACATGCCAAAAGACTGCAATAATCTCAAACAAAGAAAGCATTATAACATGCATGAATCTCATTCTAATCTCTCAGACTGGTTTAAACTCAGAAATGTGGATCTTCATTTATCTGACAGTTGTCTCCAGTTACGATTACCCCAAGTAAATTATTACTCCTGTATAACTCAATACTTTGAAGCATGATTATACTTTTTAATATAACCATATATGGGTATCAGTTTCTTGTGTCAGCCTTAAATTAGCCATTACATGGATTTCCTGTGACAGTGAGCTCTGTTGTTCAGAAATGTTAACTCTACAAAGTGTGAAAAAAGGGAGTTAACAGAGAAAAATCATCATGGGGAGAGGAGACAATGCCCTCACCAGGGCCTCCTGAATGTTCAGCCGAAGTTCAAAACATTTGAATGAGAATATTTAGGTAAAATACTTATTACATTGAATACACAGAATCTGGTTTTCACTAGGTGTTGCATTATACAAAGCATGGTACATCCACACCATGTTATTGAATATTGTGAACTAGATTTCTAAAGTAAGAATAAATGTACCGGCTTAAACGTGATCAGTAGTACACCTTTCACAAAAGGGGCAAAATGAGCATCTGAGTACAAAATTCATTACAGCTTTGTAGAATTGCTTCCAAACATGAAATGTACATGGAGGAGGTTCTGAAATATTGAAGTGATGAAATCCTGGTTAATTGAATAAATAAATGTGATTAGTGAATTAAATTTTTATTGTTATTCAAACTCTTTTCTTCTGCTTTAATTTCTACTAACTTCATTCTATGAAAACAACTAAAGCCAGATTGTTCTCTCTTTAAATATGCAAACTGAAAGTGGAGATTAAACTTTTATATAATTTTTTATTTAAAGCTTTATAAAACCAGAGTTTTTTTCTTGTCCAGCAACAACTAAGTTCAAGATTTTCCTGCATTAGGTCTTTTATTGATGTGTTCTTATAATACATCCATATATAATTAAAAATATTACTTTCTTGCATTTTTCCTATAAACTTTAGTAATACTTCCCCTTCCTTTTTCAAAAGGACTTCTGCTGGTCCTTAGGGTTTTTTTGCTAATCTTTTTATTGTTTATACTGTCTTGAAAAACGAAACATATTCGTTCAGTGAACTTCACTGAAAGTATTTTCATTATGTTAAAATATTTTCCTCCAGGTCTCCTCTACCTTTTTTTTTTTTGAGTTATAATTTTGAGTTATTTCTAGAGGCGGGCTGTGTATACTGAGTGCTAACATTAGCAATTTAGTGTCTGTCTCCCAGAAATGCCTACAATCACATACATACTTCATAACACTTAGAAAATTAAAACTGTCATGACATGAATTATTAAATTGTTGAATAGACATTGTGAATGAAGCTGTTTTACATTTGCAAGATTTTCACTGGATCAGAAGTTAGGTCCAATGCTGATCTGTGAGCAAAAGCTTTTTCTGCTTCTGGGTGTGGAAGACAACAAATGCGTGAAGACATCAAATAATTTACTTCCTCTGTGGCAAATGGTTTTTATAAAAACCCTGAAAGGTAATAAGCACAACTGCTTTACAAGTGAATCAGGGAGATGGGAAGCAGGAGAATTAGTTTGTCAGGAACAATGCATCCAGCTT
>NW_024581096.1:9611094-9613448 GCF_017639235.1 Corvus kubaryi
TACCTACTTTACTACTTCTTTAGTAGTGGAGTTCTGTCCGCTCTTCACAAGCATTAATCAAATTAATCTGTAACAGGCTCTCAAGAAACATACTTATACAACTGTAGTGTGGTATTAATATTTTTCCTTGACTTGTAATTTAAAAAGCATCAGAAAAAAGACCCAAAACTACTTCACAGAGATAACCCATTTTATATGATTTTTTTTAAATAAACCTGAAGTTTTCTAAAGTTATTAGCTAGCAAGTTTGTTCTCTTGCTGATAATGAAAAGTGAACTCTAGGTAGGTGTGAGGAACTAAGTTAATTTTGATTTATGCCTCAACATTGTTTGAAGATTACCAGAGGGGTGGGGGGAGGGGCTTCACATGTGCTGGCAGCCATTTCACGTCTCACATGGAATAGGCAGTCAGCATCCATGAAAAGAGCACCAAGAACAATGTGCCCTCTAGAAAGGTTCTCCAACTGACAGGAAAAAAGTCCCCACCAATGGACTGCAGTCGAACACTTGACTGGCCAATGGTCTCCTGCCAGCGAGCAGACCTGGGAAGGAGCCGGGGGGATAAAAGTAACTGCATCACAAGCTGCAAGGCTCAAGTGCTTGGCTTGCTAACTTCACTTTGCTGATTGACTACCTGAGACCACCTCCAAGCCGTGTGCCTAACCTGTGTCCTGCCCCTACCGCTGCTTCTCCCTTGCCTGCTCCAGCCTTTGTTTGTCCTACCTCCTTGCATTCCTGCCCGACACCCCTACCTGCTTTGTCCCTGCCTACCTTGTTCCTGCTTGAGCCACATGCTTCCAGCCCTGCTTTGCTGATCCAGCCTGCCGCCACAGTACTGCTGCCACCCTGTCCAGGATTCTGCACCTCCTGCCCAAGCACCCACTCGCCTCGTGTCTGGCTGCCCATCGATGCAGGAGGGGTGCCTTTGAAGCTGCGTTGCTCCGACAGCGGCAGAGGCTGCCCAGCAAGGCAGCGTGCACACACCCCCTACTGCTTGGATGTCGATGGCGCACTCCGAAGTTCTGGTGGTAATGCCCATTTTTTCTCCCCGTCTCTCTCCTCTCTCTCTTTCTCCTCCCTATATTCTTTTTCCTTTTCCTTCCCCCTTTTCTGCCTTTTTTATTTTTCTTTAGTAGGGCAAGGCACATTTCATCACCAGTGAACAGTTCTCAGATATATTTACCTCATTTGTGCTTAATTTTGTCCTAGAGAAATCTGTTGTAAAAGAACCTTCCGCAGTTTCCCACTGTAGAATATGACAATAGGATAATTTTTATATTTCAGTGCTGAAAGAGAGAGAACAAAGAGAGCAGATTTATCATAGACTGAACAGCCATCTGATGCCAGAACATAAAGTAAGTATTTCCAGAGAGAATAGATTCCTTGGATTAGAGGGCAAGGAACAAAAGCCAAACCCAGCTTTCCTACCCTGAAGAAAACTTCACAAGTAATTTAGTATTAATCACTGTTATAAACAAAGTTGGAAAAGTTGGTTTTTGCATTAATGAATAATAGTTAATTAGTTTGTGTTATTAATTAAAATTGCATAATTAACCAATTAAGCTGAACATAAAAGTTAAACCCTCCAAGTTTTACTATTGTTATGTAATAAATGGTTAAAAGTGGTTTTTTTTGGTTGAGAAGAAGTTAAAGGTTGCTTGTTAAAAGATTGGGGATATACAGTTAATGAGTTAATTGTTACTGTGACTGTACAGGTGTAATGTTGCTATGTGCCCACTAGATGGTGACACCAATGGGGGAAAGTAATGGGTCTACAGAAAAGAGGAGAATGTTCAAGAATGTTCTTAAGATGACTTAATAATTATGATGTAAACATTTTGGGGAACTATTGGTTAGGGGGCAAACCAATCACTCGATGCCCCAGAGACCGACGGAACTGAACACCAATGAGGACCCGAGCAACGAGCCATCAGAGGGAGGATCTGAGCTGCACCAATCAAAACATCAAGAGAGACTATAAAAACTGCCCTGGGGCTCAGCTCCCGGGGGGTCTTCCTGAGGAACTTGAGTCCGAGGAAATGCCCTCCGCGTCGCAATGTTTGTTTTTTTCTGGGTTGTCGAGAGGGACTTGGGCTTACCTGGTCTCCGTCCCAGGTTTTCTTATTAATAAACGAGCAGAATTTTACTCCACTCAAAAACTCCAAGCCTCGTTTATAACACGTGCTTCCTGGGCAATTATTACCAAAGATGTTCTGTAAGGCCTTCCAGGAGATTCTGAGCCTTGGGGGCCGTGCACACGTAAGTCATGAATATTTCCTTCCCAGAAGAGCTGCTCAGCTGAAGAGCCGCCCGTGTTAACTCCTAGCTGTGGGAACCTACGCCTTTGTGTGTGTC
>NW_024581096.1:9613458-9635879 GCF_017639235.1 Corvus kubaryi
GCTGCCATTGGCAATGAAGTGTTTGCACAGTGCTGGAGTGCCAGGACAACTCCTGGCAGTGCTCTGGGGAAACCTCTGCAGTGCAATCCTTTAACTGTGCTTTCATCTCATATCTGAGGAGTCTTCTCGGAAATCTGTTTCTACAGGAGGACCCAGGGAGACAAAGAAGTATCAGCAGAATCCAGTACTTACTCTTTTTTGGACAGCAAATATTAGAGTGAAAACAAAGGCAAAGCAGAGTGAGAAGAATGCCCAGGAGGGATCAGGAGAGCCCAAGGCAACAAATTCAGCAACAGCTTCCACCTGTCACTAGAGATCTTTGTGGCAGAGCTCACCCAGCTGTACAAGACCATGTGTGCAGATCCCTCGCCTCTGCTTACCTGTCTCAGCTGCCATTTGTCTGACAGTGCCTTTTCACAGGTGTTCTAGGTGACCTAGATGTTTTTCATATATATATTTATATATAGCATTATATTTCCTGTATGTCAATCTTTGCAGTCTGTGTTACTGTTTTTTTAGACCCGACAACCTGCATAACAGAACTTGTGTGTTTTGCCTTGGGTTCACAGAGGGGTGATGTGCTGAGTTCCGTGGAAAAGAGGGAATGGACACATGCAGGCACTCTTTTGTTTCTCTCTGGGCTCTGGATGGGATTGCCAGTCACAGGTCTCCAAGAAGTTGCACTTTGTAATTAGAAAATCAAAATCCTCTGGTACCATTTAGATTGCCTTGATCATCTCAAATCTTCATTTCATCAATGTGCAAAAAGACAGAAAATGTTTACATCTTTGCTGTACTGGCAGAGCTAAAAAGGAACTTCATGAGACCACCAGGGCTGACTGCCCTTTTCTGGGAATGCTCTGATCCCTGATTCAAAAATCCCTTCGTTGTTCCAAGAGTTTCATAGTATTGGAGGTTTCTTCCTGGAGATGGTGTTTTTGCAAATCTCTGAATGAATTCAGTCCTTTCTGAACACTGGTTTATCTGTAAATACACCTAGAACATAGAAGCTCTTCTCCAGTACGATTCACAAGAGCCTTCTGCCATTCCTTTTGATATCGGCACTCACAAAGGCAGTGGTCATTTGCTTCACTGTATCACTTCCTTCTCTAAAAATTTACATCTACTTTCCTTTTTACATTGAATTCATTTTCCTTACAGAAATCCAGCTGTTCTTCTAGTTTTATTTCAGAATTTCTGAAGGCCTCCAGAGAGAGAAAGGGAACCTTAAAGTTTGTGAAGCACAGGGGGATGGATGACCATTGCCTTGGTCCTGCTGGCCACACTACTGCTAGTCCAGGCCAGGTGCCACTGCCCTTCTTGGCCACCTGGGCACACATTGGCTTATGTTCAGCTGCTGTTGACCAGCACCCCCAGGTCCTTTTCTGCTGGGCATCTTTTCCAATTACTCTGTGTCCAGCCTGTGGTGTTGCCTGGGGTTGTTACCCAAGGAGCTGGAACTTCACCTTTTTGAACCTCTTGCCACTGGTCGTGGCCCATTGATCCAGCCTGTCCGGATCCCTCTGCAGAGCCTTCCTGCCCTGCAGCAGATCAACACTCCCACCCAACTTGGTGTCATTCATGAACTGAGGGTGCACGTATCAATATGTCCACATCATCAATAAAGATATTAAACAAAACTGGATGCCTGGTAGACTGACTTTTGACATTGATGTAATGAGTTTCTTTACAGACCCAAAGACATAAAACAAGGAGGATCCTTTTGAGAGGGCAGAAAGCCACCAGGCCTCTGGCCTGATATATGCAGGCATTTTCTTTCTCAGTAATACTGCTGCAGGGCATCTCCATGCCTAAAAGGTCAGAACAAAATAGCAGAATAACAAAATACTAAACAAACAAACATCCTGCTGTAGGTAGGATATTCTTTTAGTTCTTCCTTGCCCATGATGCAGCAGACCCTCAGTGTTGCAAGGCACACTGTCAAGCCAGCCCCTGCAAGAGAGGCACGTGGGCATTCCCACCTGGCCCAAAGCGTATATTAATCCACGGAATTCTGCACTCTTTGGCGTGTGGCGGCGTGTGGTGTGGCAGCATGGCATGGCGTGCAGCAGCATGTGGCGGTGTGGCCACAGCGGCAACGGGGGACCCTCACCACCAGCAGACCAGATGGAGGGGAGCAACGAGACGTCGTTGGGACCCTTGGATGGGCGATTTGCTTCCATCTAACCCCTGTCACCTCTCCCTGTTCCCCCACCCCCCACGCACACTTCTTTTTCTTTCTCTCTTTCTTTTCTCTTCCCTTCTCTTTGCCTCTTTTACTATCAAATAAAATACATCCATTTTTTGGCAACAACATCTAACCTCGTTTGGTTTTAATCTCATTTCTGGGGATATTTTGAACCTTCCAGGTTCTTTCCGGTTTATGCTCAGAGACTTAGCTTGCTTTGCTTTCCTGGGTCTAAACTGGATTGCAACAGGAACCCATGCAGCTTATGGCTTAAACCATAATCATTAATCAAGGTGAAATAGTAAGTGTCGGGAAAGTATTCATAAAGTAGTTAAATCTCTTTTTGTGGCAAATTCTTCTACTAGTCACATAAAAGCAACTATATTTGTGTTAAAAAATGCCAAATGTTCCCAGCATTGCTGCAGTCCCTGTCATTTTTACATTTAGTAGAAGGCGTATCAGTTTCAAACTATATCAAGTTTCTTTTTAGTTTTAGATAAATGCTTAGGCTAACAGGTGACAATAGCTGATTGCAGAGATGGTATAGATTCTTATCATACTGCTGTTGATCCTTCTCAAGTGCTGTGACTGTTTTTTGCAGGACGATGTGAAATACAAAGACTTTTCCTGTGTGTACTTTCAGGCTTATTAGTATCCCCTTTTCAAATGCAGGCTGGACTAGCTGACCTTTAAAGGTCCCTTCCAACCCCAAACTTTCTGTGATTCTATGGCTTCGTGTCACTACAGTGGCAGCTCTTTAGTTCAGTGCCTTCTGTTCTTTTTCAATGACAAATACATTCACTGTCATTTCTGCAGCAGAGAACTAATTAGGCAGCAGTGGCACTCTCCCTCATTGTCCTGAAGAGAGAAATATTGAGGATTATATGTAGAATTCTGTTAGAGAGAAAGAACTTTAAGCCTGTGAATCTGGCTGTTGACCCTTGCTTTGAGATACTCTGTATGCTGTGACAGGGTGTCCCAACAATTCCATTCTACATTTTTAATACATAGTGTAGAAGTCACATATTCTTTCCATTGCAATGCCTGCATATGATGGAAGAAATTATTACCACATACCTAAAATTATTTTCCAAGCTTTTCTGCAAACTTGTCCCATTTAGTTAGTTTTGGGGGAAATGACAAAACCACTGATTCAGTCTTTTTCTGGATTTCACAAAATAAATAGAAAAAAAATCCCAAAACCCCAGGACAAATTAATGGGTCTTACTTTTAAGAATGAATTTTTAATACTCTTTACTGAGTAGTTTTCATGAAGAGTATCACAGCTATTTTTAACAGTACAAAGTACTTTCCTTCAAGACAGTGCTAAAGTTCCTTATTTCCGTACAAAAATAGTGAATTTGATGCAGTTTTTAAAAATAGCTCACAGATTTTCTGGAAATGAGAATTAATTTCCTGAAAATTAATTAATTTCCTTTTTCACCTATGGACCAAACACTGAGACTGTCATTCTGGTATTCTTATGGGAGTTGATTCTGAACTAAGAGGCTTGGACATGCCTTGAAATACATCTGGCTTTTTTGCCTTTTAAATTCTAAGAATTCAGTTTTTCCAAGAGAAGCACCACAGAAAAACATCTAGACTATCCAGTGTCTCTCCCAGCCTCCAACTCATATTTTTGCTTTAGGTTTCAGCTTCAATTTTTATTATTTCCTGTTAGCCCAGCAGACTGTTGCATGACCCAGAAGCTCACAAACTCTTTTCAAGGGCAGTACACTCTTCAAAGTGTATGAAAATGATGATAATCAAAAGAGTGGGACCTAGAATTCATAAAAGGGATATTCAGGTAGAACATTTCTAAATATATTTTTCAATTATCAGACTTAAGTAAATCATATTTTCAGGTGATAGATTTTCCAGCTTCTTTTCACTTCCCATGATTTAGTGATGTAATAGAAAAAAGAGTCTTTGATTCTTCATAATAAAATGAAAGAAGCAGCAGTGAGAGTTTACACATTCAGGTTGGACAATCCTGAGACACAGGGAAGATCACTGTTTACCTAAAGCAACATCAGAAAGGGAGTGAGTAAATACAGAAAAATGTCTTAAAAGTTTTGTTTTACGGTGATGCTTTTATCACTGTGCAGAGTTTTCCACTCTCATCCAGTCCAAGCAGTGCCACTTAGTTTTATCCCCCTGTGTTTCTTACCTCATAGTTAAGTAGTTACTGCACTGGAGTAAGATCAATCTTCGTGGTTTTTGTTTGAACAGTTCATTGCTCAAATTGCTCCCACGCCTCTGGCTGACAACAGTAGGTGCTGCAGAAATAAAAAAAAATAAAATCTGAGTACAGAGAATTTGATAAAGAAACCATGATTCACCTACATAAAGAGATGATAGATGAGCTGGGCTTTAAAAATGTGCAGACAGAAAAGAGACAGACACACAAAAAAGGACAAGGAGGAGAAATTATTAGTGTTAATAAATGCAAAGATATCGTGACTGCTTCAGAATGTCTGAAAAACAAATTTTTGGGGGCCAGGAAAATATATTTCATGTCCAGTCACTGTAGATAATATATCTATCTGCTAGAGATGGTAGACTAATCCACCACGGCCATTCCAAAGACCTTATATAAATGACTGATGCTGAAGAAATAGAGATGTGATGAGCAGTCAGAGAAGGGAAAGAAGACTAGAAAGCCTGGAAAACCCATGGAAGGTGCAACTTTGAGAAGTACAGGTAATGAAAGAAAGTGAAAAAAACTCAGAACTGGAAAACAACCAGGATATGGAGCATATGAGGTGTGCCTCTCTTCATTCGGGTCAAGCCTCTTGCAAGCAGGGTTGGAAGTAAGGAAGAGGAGAATGACAGTTACCAACTGGAAGAGGTGTCCCTGTGCAGATCAATAAAAATGCATTTGGTTCTTGAATCGAAGTAAGTAGAGTAAATAATCAAACAGCAGACTTTGCCCCTGTCATTGGTATTGATTGATGTCTTTTTGACTGAAAATTATACTGCTAATTCCTTTTTATTTAATTATGAAACCAAGTTCTTCTAGCTTACCCTGGTCAGGGAGATTCCTCATTATGCTGTAGATTGAGTTATGCCAGTAGCTGAATTACAGGCTTGTAGCAGTTTGCTAAAGAGGGAAAATCACTGCACCAACCCCAAAGAAAGTAAGCAAAGGTGTTTCTTTTTCTATCCAGAGGTGAAGTGGTGAGCACAGTATTAGATGAATTGCAGGCCTCAGTTTCTGACAGTGAAATCAGCCATACAATCAGTTGTCCATACAATCAAATAAACCTAGAGCTTCAACATCAGCCTGACTAGAATACTTCAACTGAATAAGAAACAAATTTAATGAATTATTCTATCTATCTATCTATCTATCTGTCTATCTATCTATCTATCTATCTATGTCTTTCATAATTTCTAAAGGAAAAGTAAGGCACTCATTTTGCAAAGGCTCACATGCTAAATTTCAGGCATATGAGTACTACTGACTTAGATGATCCTTCTCACACATGTGGTACTTGAAGGGTCTGAATTTGTAGTCAGATTCTACAGCACATTGAACATATTAAAGGACTAATAACACTGACTTTATTACATTTATGGCAAAACTTCACTCTTATGTTCTAAACTTTGAAATAAACAGTCTGTACAGGAACATCTTATTATTCTGCAAACAGTGGAGCAACTTGCCAAGGGAGCAGCACTGTGACCTTGGTGTGTGATTGACAGCAACAAACAGAACAGAATATTGCCAGTATCCAGATAAAGGCAGAGTATAAGCTGGGAGTATAAACTGAGCACTTTTTTACACAAGACTTTCAGTCTGTCTCAAAGAGCTAAAACAAACAAAAGAATTAAATATTGTAAACCAAATTCTTAGGAGCAGTGGTGTTGCAACATGCTAAAGTAGCACAAAATCTCCAAAATGCTCTCTGATGGTCTCTCACTTTGTCTCTGTATAGGGACTTTGGGTCTCTAGGTACTCTCAACAACACCCTACTTAAGTATCCTTGAATAGTCATGTGATGAAAACCTTGGGGACAAATACATGGGGGGATTTTTTACTGATTCCTTGATCTACATGAGTGAGTTAGAGGATCCCAATCCTCTCTTTACTTGAGACAGCAGGAACATATTTCAGTGGATTCAGGCTACATCTATGCTCTATTTAAAAACTGTCTCCGACTCTTTATCAATGTGACTGGGAGTAAATTTCAGGATTTGGGTGGGTCCAGCGCTCTGGAACCTCAGAGGAGGTGAGGCTGCATTACTCCTTGTTATGGCTTGCTGCCAGCTGGGATGGACAGTGTGAGCTGTAACCATACAGTGCAGTCAAGGTGCAAACACTATCCCAGTGCATCTCTTTGGGTTGTGCTGCATCTGCCGTCTAAGCAGCCATGTCTAAGCATGGTCTGCAGCTTGCTGAGGCCAGGATGTGTGTTTCACAGAGCCCTTGTAGTTACACTGTGTCAAACGGTGATCCAGGGGGAAATAAAAATACTTCATTCAAAGATTTAGCCAATTGGATCTCTATTTTGGAAACACAGTATTTGTTTATCTTACAAGACATTGTCATTTAAGGCGTACCTTCTGTGAATTTACTCTGGGACTGTTTTACAGTATTTTATCCCAGAGTATAAATCCAGTGTGCTGATGCTGTTTTCCCAGAAAAGGGATATGTGTTGCTGGCATAATTTGATCCACTTCAAATGAACAAAGTACTCTTATTTTGGAATAAGGGTAGGAATAAAGCCTTCTTACAGTTTTTCAAGTACAGCTATTTTTTCTGAGTTCAATATCTAATTGGAGGCAACTTTGGATTGTAGGCAGTCTGGCTAGGTATTTCAGAGGTGTTAGGAAAATGATATGCGTTCTGAGGAGTGATGCTGTAATTGTTGTGCCCTAATTGTTGTGCCAACTTCTACCTGCACTCAGATAATATGAAGCTTGACAATCTCTGGGTGCGTTGCAAGCCCCTCACTGGGGCAACCTGACCTTTCTGGCCATTGCAGGGAATACTGTGACAACATTGATAGTCCAATAGCCAGTTATCTTCATTCCACTTTGATGTGCACAAAACAAAACCAAATTAGCAACATATAAATGCACAGAAATATCCAAGAAGCATTTTCACTAGGAATACAAGATCAGACTTCATGGATTTCACTGCATATTGTGCCATAACTATTGAAATTCTGTGGATGTTTCAAAATTCCAAGACCTTCCTTTCTCCTGGTGTATTCAACTCTGTGTGCTCAAATATGGGATAAATTTATACATGCAGAAAGTGATTAGAATTAGGAGAGTATTCCTGGCATATAGCTGCCCCTCTGAGTGCAGGATCTCACGTGGTCCAGCTGAAGCACAGCTCTGTGTTCTCTCCCGCACCTGACTTCACAATTGTGATTTGCTTGGCAAATCACAAATCAGGCCAATGAATTTAATCTGGTGCACAGACTAGAGGGCAGGAAGGAAACTGTTGTGCTGGAATACTTAAAGACTGGAGATGCATGGAAGCTACTATTGAGGGAAAAGTAAGACCGGATCTAGCTCAGCATGTTAGGCTTGAGAGAGTCACTCAGGTGGCAGTAGACACCCATAGACAATAGGCACTGTGGAAACATCAGCATCAGGTTATTGAATGTTAGCCAGAATTTTCTGTGGCTGTTGGTTTTAATTGCCTGCCATGAATCTTGTTGGTTATTGTGTCAGCAGTTTCCAATGCCTCTTTTTCACTTGGGGCCCTCAAACTATTTAACCCCTCAGGCATACCACGACACCCCTAAAAATCTTTACAACAGTATGTCCTTTCAGTCATTTTTTTCCAGTTTATTTGTATCTTATTAGCTACTTGTGACTGGAACAAGTGATCAGAGAATAGTGGGGGGTCAAAATGTGTGTCTGTACACCAGCTGATTTATATCAACTCAGTTCCCGTGTTAAAAAGCAAGTTAGAAAACATAGTAACTTGGTAGAATTTTTGTTGTTTGTTTTAGTGAGCCTAAAAGCAGTTCAAGTCTGTCAACTGAAAAGAAGGATATTGATACTGGCTCAGCAGCAATTCTTTTCAATACAAGACTGAAAAATGCTTGAATTCAAGTACATAATTCAAACATGTATTGATGATACTCAGAGTTACCTCTCTTGTTTTAGATGAATGTAGCAGGAGTCAGGAAACTGGGTTCTTTGGTTTCAATAATATATACTTTTACAAAATTTGAGTCTCTAAGTTTGGAAAAAACCCCGTGAGATTCTTTTAATATTGTTCGTTAGTTAAACTTGTAATTTGCATTTATTTTGTTGCAAATAGTGTGTGCTTTTTCAAAGAAGCTTGATGTGTAACTGTGTCAGTGCATCCTATGCTATACAGCCCAAGGTCTGGGTGTGTGATGAGTGAAGGTTGTTTTCTTAGAAGAGGATTCCCAGGTAACTCTTTTACTTAAATCCTCATGATTCAGATTCAAGAAAAAAATTAATTCATCCCACAGAATTTAATGTACAGCATATATGCAGATCAAATTTAACCTATTTCTTTCATATGAACTAAAGGTACGGACACTGTTTTAAATCTTCACAAAATTTAAGATGAAGCCAGCTGAATTACTGAGGGAGTTGCCTGTTAATGCCACCAGTCTTATGAGAGAAAGTTCTAAGCAACTGGTGTCTCTAGATACATTTAGGAAATTTGTATAAAACCTTTCATAAAAGATTATTTTATTCAAGTAGAGAATTTTTGTTCTTGTTTTTTTTTCTTGATGAGTAGCCCTTTTATGTTCCCATTTATGGAACGTGTCTCCCATGACATCAGGCATTCATAATTCAAGTCTGTGGGGAAGACATGAGAGATAACTCACCAAAATGATATTTCTTTATCAACAGAGCACTATGGATTAAGGTGTACAGCCTTCAGTCCTCAGTTACTACATAACTACCTCAGTTCCTTTATTCTTATGTGGGAAAAGTGTGGCTTATTGTTATCACCTTGTAAAGAGTAATATGAAATCATTTCTTGAATACAGTAGGTCTTTCTGGGTTGTCATCAGGATTACTTCACAGTGAAACACTTTACAGAGCTGGGTGGATACAGTTTTCTGGAACTGTATCAGAGTTTCATACTTAGAGCTCTTGTCTACCAGTAGTTTGCATATTACGGAGGAATTAATTTTGAGACTCTAAGACTAGTATTGTTCAGCTTTCTTTTGATGGAGCAAATGACTTGATTGATTTCAGCCCTCAGGAAAAGACTGAATGCATTTTTCTCCCATAAGGTGACTGACTCTGCATGCTGTCACACGCAGGCTGGTGTTCCCAGAGATAGTAGGCTCCTTGTGCAAGGACAGCCAGAAATATTGCAAGTGAGAATACTGTTAGCCCATTCGGTGGGCTAACGGGTGATTCAGAAACCTCCTGATGATAAGCAAAGTCCTGCCTCCAGTAGGGAACACTCTGTGCATGTGTGCAGGACAGGTGACTGGTTTTGGAGGAGCTCTGCAAAGGCGAGCTGAGGTCCTGGGAGACCCATGAACCTGGATTCAGTAGTGTGCCCACACAGTGACAAAGGCTACATTGAGGACAAGTGCTCAATTCCCCGTTGCCCAGGACTGGTAGGTCTGAATCTGGAGCAGGGTGTCCAATTCTTGTTGGGGTCCCTCCCCTGCCATGTAGCCCTGGGAGAGGGGCCCTGAGGGCACAGACACGGGGTTTCCCTGACCCTGCTCAGCCTCGTTCCCATGGGTTGGTTTGTGTTCCCTGCGCGGGCAGAAGGACCCTTGGTCCGGTGACTGGAACAGTTCCTGGGCAGAGCTCCGGCCATGCGGCTGGAGAAATAAACATCTCTGAAACATCTAGCAAGAATCTGTCTGTCCATATATATTTCCTTTCCACGGGACACCTGGTTTGGTATATGCATGTTGCAGGATCCCCACTGCAACAAATGGTGGATAATGCGGGCAGAACGATCCCCGATCCCTAAGCGACTGATTTGTGTGAGTAAACCCTGGAAACTTTGGATTCCTCTTCTTGGTTTTGCTTTGCTATTCCATATCTAAACTATGGAGGAACGGTGGGAAGACTCTTGGCTCTCAGAGCCGCATATGGACATTTATCTTAAACTTAAAATGATTCTTGAACAACGATTTGTAAATTTTAGCTTGATTCAAGCTCAAAAAGAACTGAAACACTTCCTGGCATGGTTGTTTAAGAACTTTTTCTATGTTTCTTGGGATTTAATTATTACCAAGGGCTTTTGGAAAACTGTTTGGACACAGTTAATACTGGAGTCAAAATATATGCCGATGGAAGAATATTTTCGTGAATATTATTTAGTTACCGAGACTGTTGAGCAATGTCAGCTGTGTCCTGGTGAAGGGAAGCCTGGCGTAGGGACCGTGCGGCCCAGGCCACGTGCACCGAGCCCTCTGCGAGCAGCAGCGAGGCAGTTCCCGCGCGCGGGCGGAGCCACGCGAGCAGCAGTGTCGGTGGCGGAGCGAGGCGTGGCGGGAGTGGCGGGACCCGGCGGTGCCCGCCCGGCCCCACGCAGCGCGTGGTGGAGCGAGCCCTGTGAACGCCCGGCCGAGAGGGGCGGCGCGCGGGCGGCGGCTGGCGGTGGTGGCGGTAGAACGGAGCCGCGCCCAGCCGAAACGTGCGCTGGAGCAGGGCGCAGGGGGGTCTCGCTCGGGGGCCCGGCCGAGACGTGGGTGCAGCGCCTGGCATCGGCAGCGAAGCTGCGACCAGAGGAGGTGACGCACGGAGAACTGAGCGGCGCGGCCCGGCCCGGCCCGCGCAGCCCCGAACGCGACCCCGGGAAGAGCGCGCAGGCACCAGCAGCCCCAACAATTCCAACACGGGAGCGACCGAAAGAGAGAGCAAAGACGCAGCGAGACAGAAAACAGAAGCCACTCGGAAAAAGGAAAAGATCATAGTAACTAAGACCTTAGGGATAGTAAAATGGTATAATGTTAAGCAAAATTATGGTTTTATAACAAGGTGTGACAACCAGCAAGACATATTCATGCATAGAACTGCTATTAAAAAGAATAACCCTGAAAAATGCATCCCAAGCTTGGGAGATGGAGAGGTAGTGGAATTCAAAATTATACGAGGTAGAAAAGGGTTACAAGCATCGCAGGTCACTGGGCCTGATGGTGTTCCTGTAAAAGGCAGTATATATGCTAAAAATCGTAGTCATGTTAGACAATATCTCCCTTGTAAACCCCCCCTACAGTCTCCCTTTCCTAATCCCACCTTTCCCTTTTACCCTATGTCCTATTACCCCCAGTGTATTCCCAATCCGTTTTTTCACCCATGGTTTCCCTCACAAAACCATGCTTTTGCCAGTTGTTTCCCCAAAAATCCCTTTCCAATGCCGAGTGGGGGATGAAAAGGGGGAGGGAAGAAGTTAAACCCTCTCCTGCCTCAGTTTCCCCACAAAGCATGCTCAGAGAGTTCTGTCTCCCTTCTGTCAGCCCTAAGATGTTCCACAGAATCTGTTTGGACATTTAAAGACTCAGGAGGGTGGCTTGTTTTGTTTTGAAACTGTTCTTGTTATGTTTATCCAGTTGTTTTCATTCTCCTTTTATTAAAATAAAATGGGTGAGGTGTTGGGGTCCCTCCCCTGCCATGGAGCCCCGGGAGAGGGGCCCTGAGGGCACAGACACGGGGCTTCCCTGTCCCTGCTCAGCCTCGTTCCCATTGGTTGGTTTGTGTTCCCTGCGCGGGCAGAGGGACCCTTGGTCCCGTGACTGGAACAGTTCCTGGGCAGAGCTCCGGCCATGCGGCTGGAGAAATAAACATCTCTGAAACAGCTAGCAAGAATCTGTCTGTCCATATATATTTCCTTTCCACGGGACACCTGGTTTGGTATATGCGTGTTGCAGGATCCCCACTGCAACAAGTTCTAAGCTTGCAGTATGAGAGATACAAACCAGAGAGAATCCAGCAAAGGGCCACTAAAGACACTTAAGAGGCTGGAGGAAGGAACCTTAAGATGTTGGCTGCCTGGGAACCTTGGCCAGTATTACCCAGACTGGCACCTGTGAACAGCTTCTCAGCACAGACAGGGTAATGCTGGAGCAGGAGTGAGCTGATGCAGGTGAATCAGGGGGATGGGGAAGCAGAGCTTAAATGATTTGCTAAGTTGTTTGTTAGAAGCAATGCATACAGCTTGCTCAACACTTATTGTGCCTACCAAAGCAGGATGAGAAGATACAAGACTATTGATAAAGGGAAGGAATCTTGACCAAAGATCCTGTTTTCAACCTAACTTAAACCAGCCTTGAAGTTTGGACTTGGGCCAAGGACATAAAGAGCATGCGCAGGGAAGAAAGGTGAAAAGTTCAGAATGAGGAAGACCCTTTACTTCATCTGAGGAAGACACTTATCCATCTCAGCGACCCCTGGCCACGACCACCAGATAACACTGCGCAAGCACAACGTGGATGTAAATGACTTTTGGGCTCATTGTAATACGAGGCGAGGTTAGGAGGGGCTAGGTGATGAATATGTACAGGCGTATTGGGAAACTCAATGAATATGGAACTTGTAGCTCGATAAATACCAAGCTGAATGCAGCTGTCAGTACGCATGGCTTTGGAGGAACTATCCCCCATGCGTCCCAGCGCTGGAATAAACATACCTACTTTACTACTTATTCCAGTAGTGGAGTCTTTTCTGCATATCACAGGAGGTATCTAATCTCACTGCTTCTTAAATATACCCCTTATCCAGATCTACTGTGTTTTATTGTTTGTTAGGTCTCTTCTGAATGCCTACTACCTACATTCTTGATTCCAGTTTCGTCCTCCTAAAAGAACTGAGGGCAGCCTTTGTTCAGACATCCTCTGGGCCTGAGGTTTAAGCACAAGCTCTAGCTATAGTATCACCTTCTGTAACTGACCAAAGAATGTTATTTCTCAACTTGTATATTTGAGGAAAGTAATTTATCCAGAACCACTAGTGCTAGAGTGGCATGCAAAAAACACACTAAATCATAGACATCAATCACTTTGCAATAATGTCAGCAATTATTTCCGTATGTTTTCCTGACAGCAACTCCATCTATTCTCTTTAGCTGTGATATTCATGCTACCATACAAAGTGATATTGACAATACCCATCAGATTAAGAGGCAGCATATTCCCTGTCTATAAGCTTTTACAAAGCATGTTGATTTTCCCATAGGTTTTTCTATAACTGCACCTGCTTCTTGCACTGAGAAGGGAGTGCAATTGATTACTTGAAGCAATTTTGGCAAAGGGTTTAGGGACACTGTCTGGACAGCATCAGGGCTGAGGTGTATCAGCAGTGCCATCCTGCAGGGCACACAGTGAGCCACAGCTTCCCTCTGACGCTGCAACTAGAAGGGTCCTGACACTCCTGCTTAGACCCTCTGTGACTACCCAGGGCTGCTCCAACATCGTCATAACCTGAGAGACATGTCACCAGTGACAGTGTGCTCCCTCTGTCATAACAGCCTGGCAGGTGCCCCCAGGCACTGCTCTGGAGCTGGCAGCAGGCATTTCTGTTACTCAAAGTTCCAAAGATGAGAAAATTAGCATTCCCATAGCCACTTTCTTTTTTGGAAAGCTGCTCAGGTGAAGCTTCATTAACTGAGTTTTCTTATAAATCACATGTATTGTTATTTTAACCTTTTATTTTGGGACCACTATTTAGATAAACAATCTGCCTCAATGGGCAGGAAAGCAATTTTTTTCTAGTGCTGTTAGAATCCTTCATCCCCAGGAAAGAAAGATTCCTGGGATTCAGATCCTGATTTAATTTTTCACAAACCCATCACAGTTGCATCTACCCTGATAAATACAAAACCAATTAGATTTTAAGTGATTTTCTTTTTACATTAAAATTTTTAAATACACTTAAGTCATGTTCTAGTATTCCATACCCAACTATTTTTGAATTTTTAACGATAGTCCCAAGCTAAACTGATTGCTGTGCTTCTAAATCCAGCAGACTCAGGAATTTAAATTTAAATAGTAGGAATTGTCAAATCTAAAAGGCTGTGCATCTCTGCAACTATTCACTGTATGTACGCTCAACACGCTGCCTGCCTCTTCCACAGCACACCTCTGTGCACCTCAGCTGCTCCTCTGGACAGTGCACAGGCTCATCTTCCTTGCCTGTGCTGATCCACCACAGCACTCCATCATGGAGCTCTGCGACTGCAGAGGGTTCTCATTGCCACTGGTTTTTTCCAGACTGCACCCTTCAAACCTGTAATTCTGAAAGATATCCTAGGTTTAAGTTAATCTAAATGACGTTCTTTAAGAAAAATTATGTACTCTACGTTTTCCTAACCTTTTGAAATGACAGTGAGTTAATATCTGTTAATTAAACTGGTAACATACAATAATGTTGTTCATCAATGACTACTGATGTCAATTGTCATTTGTTATGACAGTGTGATTGCAGTATGTGAGCACACATGAACACATGGAGGGGGCTTAACACACACAGAAAGACTAAACACTGTTTAAAAAAATCATTTATTCCTCATGAAGAAAGTAGAATGAGGATCTTACATAACCCTCCCATAGTCATAGCAGCTAATACAGCATCAGGTTGCTGCATTCAATCCCCTGCATATAGACCACTATGAAATTACTCTGACTAGCAGGAAAAACACATACACCCAGTCACAAAGCATGGAATTTTAACCCAAATACTCGTAAATCCATTGTGTCTGCTCTATTTTAAAGGGCAAAACACACGTACACTTAAAAAAAAAAAGAGGGATAAGCCACAGAATTTTCATTGTGCATATTCCTTTGGATTTTCCTGTGAAACTCCCGTATGTCCTGATTAGAACACATACAACAATTATCTAGAAAGATGAATTAATTGTGCAAAAAGATGAAAAAGAGATACTTTCTAGTTCATTAAAAATTTCAAACATCTTCTCAAATGGAATGACATAGCTGTGTTGATCATCAATCATGTATCCCAGATTAAGGGCAGTTACAGCTGTATGTGCACCATGCAGTCATTTATCCAGGTACCAAGAAAAAATTGTGAGACACCTGAATTTCCATGAAGATAGGAGAAAAAAAAAAATCCCAGAATAAAGCAAGTAAATGCACAGAAATCCAAGCAAAGTTTCTGAACATTCCCTCAGTAATAAAAGCAGGAAAAGGCAGAAGACTATGACTATCCCAAAAGACATCAATATGGAAAACACAATTCCAGCTTTAAAATGTTGCTTTGCTTTTCATAAAAATTTTTGCAACTGTGTGGAAAATTTCAAGACAGGTACAATTCACATCTGCAAATAGCCACAACTATTTGAAAAACTGATAGTGTATGCATACAATGAAGTCCTGGAGTACTAATGATTCTACTTAACATTTGTTCAAGGTATCAGAGGCACGTCCAGTTCAAGCTAATGATTTCAGTGCAAAAGAAAGCAGAAGATGCTGAAGTCTGTCGTGGTTGGTTAATAAGTAAGATCACAACAAAGAAACAATTCATACACAGCAGTGTTTGTTTGCTTCTAGAATTTTGGTCTGGGCTGACAATCCCCCCTGCTATTTTTTGTCTGGACATTTTTTCTAGAAAAATACAGGAGAAGTCAGTCTTTTGAAATCAGGAGTTACTGTCTTTCTGTCAGCCTTTTACTGTACAACCTACAGTATATTTTCTTTGGTCAGGAAGTGTCACTGTAAAGATCTCCACTGAATATATTTACTACATGTGTGATAGGGCTGTGCTGATAAACTAATGTAGTGTTAGATATATATTTACAGAAGATATTAGACCATCAGATATATTGAGAAAAGATTGTGCTCTAAAGGCCTCTGGTTGAAAGAAATAAACCAAACCAAAGCAAACCAAACCACTCAGATTGTCCCTCCAAATCACTTCTTCATGGCAACTGGAATCCAGGCAATCCTACTCATACTTCTAATGCAGGACTATAGTTGGAAGAATGTTAAGGATTTAAGTATGTGCAGTGGAATAAATGCAGGTTTGCTTTTTAATTTTCCCTTCTGACAGTACTCTGGCAGGAAGGACAAGATTCTCACTTCAACTGAAATGCAAACCACCAAAGGGTTTATACAGTGCAACAATGCCTAATTCCATTACTATGCATTTTTACTATTTGCTTCTTCCAAGAGCCACTCAATTCCATTTAGCAATCCATCTAAAGTTGCAGCTACAGTGTCCTGCATCTGTGGGGGGGAAAAAAAAAGTTAATGTAGTACTAGAGATAACAACTAACAGGATCTAACAGTATTTTAGTATCACTGTGTGTCTATCTCTAAAGTCAGAAACACTCATAATCAAATCTAAATTTTTATCACTAGTGTAAAGGTCCTTTAGACAAAAAAGGTTTTATAAGAGTAAGAAGACAAAAACCCCCCTCCTATTAGGAAAGCTTTCACTCTTGGTATCAGGGTGAATTTTTTTCAATTGTTCCATCAGCTATTCTGGAACATTATACTTTATTTACAGATGGCAATCCACTTGAAAATTTTTATTGTACCTCTTAGAGCAAAAATGCTGCTAGCTTTAGACTTCTATGCATATTATTAAGACTCCGATTTTGTAATATCCCATCCAGAGGCTGTTATAAATGGTATGTTGTGTAAGAAGCCTATAAACATTTTCCTTATGAAAACAAAGGAATTATCTCAAATCAGAGTTTTTTTCTGATTAAGTTATTCTTCAGCTGCACAACATCAACGAAAATTAATCCTGTTTGGCTGAACCATGCTGATAGATACTGTGCTTGACAAGCATAAAAAAACGGGTTCAGGACCTCTGGACCTCAGATCCTAGGTTAAAAACTGATCTGTCAAAAACTGAAGACTTTAGATTTAAATGAACTGAAGCTTCCTTACTCCCTTCAAGACCATCATTTGTCCTTCCTTACATTCTGGTTCCATCTAAGTCTCTAGTGTGCTTTTGGGCAAGTCACTTAGTTCTTTGTGTCCAGATAGGCTAATGATTCACCTTAGAGGACCAGACAAACTAAATCCTCCACTTTAGCAGAGAGCTCGTGTACTAGAGTTGAAAGCTGCACACTTGCTTAGGTAGGTATGGTTCAGGAACATGAAAGACTAAATTACATTTCATCCACAGAAAAACAGAAAATAAAGGTTTAAGAGCAAGTACCATCCAGGGCTGACGTAGCAGATTTAGTTGCAACTGATGTGCCACGTAAACACACGGAATTCTTTTCACACCAGCGTGAGACACACAGGACAAAACCAGGAGAGGCCTGTTCGGAGGCCCGAGGGCTGGATCAATCATTGCCAAAATACGAGCCAGCTCCTCCGGACGATCATGCTCTAAGAAACAATTTTTAATATATGAATCTTAAGTATATGCAAATACAAGGTGTTTTCATTTTTGGGGTTTATTTTGTTTCAGAGGTGATGAGACAGAGGGCTGGAAAGGCCAAATAATCTTGTTCTGCTTATCACAAGACTGATTCATCTGCCCTTATGTTACACAGATATTAATGACATTTGATGTTATTTAAAGATCTCCACAGACTCTATGGCAGCCTATTTCAGTCCTAACATCAGAATGTTTTCTGAGTACCTCACAGAGATCAAAATTTCAACAAGACATTCAGAAATACTCATACACTGCACATTTAGCAGCTCTTCCCTACTGAATGCACTTTTCTCCTTAGTGTATCCCTTAAATTTTTTTTCACTTGCCTCTTTCCTGAGCTAGCCCTTTTCCTCCATTCAAAGCTGATGAATGTAAAGACAATTACCATAATTATTTGGATTACCATCTTACAGGACTAACCTGATTTAGACTAACTGCATTTTTTACTGTTTTCCTGGTGAAGGTTGTTTCTGGGCTATTACACCACAAACCATGTACTTTGAGGTTTCTCCTACACATACACAAGGTTTTTGTTTATTTTGAATTGTTCCGTTTTTTATTCCAGATAATTTCCCACATGTAATGTAGATAGCAGCAGTATCAGTATATGCCATAAAAAAAACAAGGGGCCATAACCCCTAGGACAAGAGAGTGTCTAGGACAGGAGACCTCTTCAACAGGAAAGCAATGATGAAATACCAGATTTTGAAAAGATCAGAACATGGATTTTGATGTATTGCATATTTTTTGTAATCTAACACTCCAGTTACTCATGAAATATAAATAAGAGAAACCCCTTACCTTTTTGAGCTTCTGCATTGGCAACATAAATGAATCCATCAACTACTTCGCACACCTTCCTCACTTGAGCTATTACACTGTAGTGCACAGCTTGCTGATTCCCTACTATGCTGTTCTCTTGGTAAAACATCTTATTCACAGCAACAGCTTGCTCTTCCCTTGCTCTCCTCCTTTCCACACTGAAAGATATTTCAGTATTTCAGTAGTCAGGTTAACTGAGAATGCCAAAACTGAGTCTTTGAAAGTCTAGGTGGCACAGGAAAAGGATAGGAAAACGGGCTGAGCCAGGAAAATGGTTTCACTTCTCCCTGCCCCCTCCTGCCCTGCTTTCTTTCCGAGTGCACATATAGAGGTGGTTAGCAATCTGCAAGATGTGTATGAAAATAACACTCAGGGTGAGTAGAGAATGTTTTAAAAGGGACTCAACCAAGGTATCAAGAGGGATAGAGGCACCTGTAATGCACCTGTCGTACACATTTGGTACGTAAATAGTTTGGAAAAGCTTTATTATTTCCATGTGAAAACTCAGAGGTTGAAAAAAGAAAGGAAAAACAAAGGCATGCATTGAAACTTCAATTTATAAGGGATATCCATGCATGAGAAAGGGCACATGAAAGTCACATGACAAGATTACAAAGAGAAGTATGAAACAAATGAGAAACTCTACTTTTTATCTGGTGGAGAACAGATCTTATCTTACCTCGTGGTGGAATACAGTGTCACAATATTGAATTTTTGACTGTTGTTAAACTGAAAACTGACTCCTGATCCGATTCCTAGAGGGAAAAAAAATGAATATATGTGATTACAAGTATTTGGCTACTGAAAACAATTAAGTGGTAGTTCAGAAATTCCAGTGCTGCCACAAAATTAATATATTCAAGCCTAGATATTGCTGTTAGCAGTAGCGGATTTACTATTTTACAATTAAACTTTATACATGCTCCAGCTGATCAGACTTTTAATTTAATGAAAATCAAGTCAATGGTATGAAAACCATTTCCATATTTTTGATTATTAGACTTGAACCTAGAAATCTAAATCAGAATGGAGCCAGACTTTGTTTATTAGCTGAAACTGGCATAGAAAAGGCTCCAGTCTGCTTATGACAAGCTGCATTGAAAAGGACATATGAGAGAAATAAAAACCCACTAAAAATAATTTTTATGCTCCCTATAAATACAATTTAATTATTCTAATTCTGCTATGCTGAAGTAACCATTAGGTAAAAACTAACACACTTTTGCCTCTGGCTTGGACTGAAGTCAAATTACACTTTCAAAGCTACTCTTTTAAACATAAAAAAAAAAATCCCTCACCTGCTTTTGTAACTCTTCTAAATAAAATTTACATCATTTGATATCAGAATACCAAATCCTGTAAGAATCAGCCTTGAGTTCCTGTATAAAATCACAAATGTGTTTTTTAGCCACTTACTGCAAGCAATACTGAAAGAAAGGCCTGTCTGCATTTATCAATTACAACAGCAGCTGTAACACAGAATTTTGGATTAAAATAGAGGGAGCAAAATGATTCTTCTGACAATGTGCAAATTTAATCGTAAGTCCACTGAAGCTGTTAGTTTGTCCCAAATGTTCACTGCATGTATCCTTCTGAACAAATCAGAGAGAAAATGGTTTGTTTTTACCATGATTCTACTGAATGTTAAGGATACAAAAAAATCATTCCTTTTTTTCATTTCTCCTCCCAAGTTTTTTGTGTTGTATCTATTTACAACATATGAAGGCCAAAAGCCAAAACCATCATTACCATGAATTTGTCTATGAGGTAGGCCAGCTACTAGCAGAATTTCTGGGCATGTCATCATCTTTTGTACTAAAGAGTCATCCAGCTCTTCCAAACCTGGCCCAAACATAGCAAAGCGAGGTTCTGCCTGAGTGACCAGTGAATGCAAAAAGGAAGTCACAGCCCCATACCGAGGACGGCTCGATTTCAAACTTCTTCTACCCTGAGGACAGCTCCTTTTATATCTGTGTAAAATAGATGCAACTAGAAATTAAACACAAAATACAAAAGAGGTATTAATCAAACAATATAAATTGATTTAGGTCCCACACCTCTCATGCTTCGGTACTGGTACAACTCAAAGCATAGGTCAAAAATTATAAAGGTCCAAACTGATGGTTTCAAGCACCAGTAAAAAGCAGGCAAAGGCATCAGTTCTTTTGAAGTCCAAATGCTGCTTTTTTGGACCTTAGTATACACTTCTATCTACAGATCTTTCAGTTTATTTAAAAAAAAAATTCACAAATTCCCTATCCTCACTGAATACACAATATAGGTAAAATAACATAAAAGCAGAAGAGTCACATTAAAAATTAAATTTAAAAAATGAACCTTATGAGTGCATTTTAAACCTTAATTAGACTGCTTTTGTGTTTGCAACAGGTAACCACCTGAAAAGAATAATTTTCCCTGTAGGTACAGAGCATGCAAGCTGTGGAAGGAGACAAGTGTTTTCTGCAAACTTAAATCCTCGTTTGGTGTGGATGCTAGAAGGCATGGAAAGACTGGTAATTGAGGCGAAGAGTAACAGACAGACATCCTACAGAAGCAGCTTCAGTCTGCTTCTGTAGACATGGCAGGCTGCTGCTGGACAAACCACTTCAAGGAAATACCAAATGTGTGCTACTTAATACCCACACTGAGATGCTTCAGTTGAGATCAGCAAAATCACTAAGTGCATGCGGACACAGTGGAAATCAGTAACAGGTGGTTTCAAATAGGTGGTTCAGACCTAAACAGATTCAAATCTAATTTCAAAAGCAGTATATATTTTGCACTTCAAATTCTGGGCATATTGTTCCCATCTGTTAAGTGGGGCTGAAGGACACAGAAATTGTACAAGTTGATGCACTAACCACGAAGCAACATACTAAGCACCACCTTTGGAAAATATAACTGCAAATAGACCAAAAATCCCAAACAAATCCACAGAGCACTACTGCAAATTAAGGGGACTGAATGAAGTTTAGAAAAGAAATCACCACAGAATCATCTACTTGTCTTAAGAGCTCTTATCAGTCATCTAAACACATTTAGTGTGTTGCTATGCTTTTCAACTATACTACCTGAAACCAGTCTTTGTCTTACAGCCTTTGACAATCAGAGCTAAAACAATACAACTTGTTATTCTGTGCACATTCTGTGCACTTTTCTATTATTAGGTCTTCCACATAAGATGGAAAAAAAAAAAAGAAGATTCATTCCACTTGCTGTAGTTTGAAGACTTCTTGGTACTTTTATGAAAATGCTTACCGTAGCACTGAGAGTAAAGAACACTTCTTTATCAAGATCGACGGTATGTAGGATTTCTGTGCCATAGCAGACATGCAGTTTACAAAAAGCTTTAATTTTTTATAGCACTAGCTTTGTCTTTTTTACAATGTTTTACATTCTTTTTGAGTTCCAAACAAAAAGAGCTGACCAGACCGTGGAACAACAGGAAATTGTGTTTCCAAAATAAACAATGAATTTGAGACACATCACAATTTAAACAGCAGCTTACAGCAGAGCTTTATTGCTGTAAATATGAAAGATGCCTGGGGGCTGAGTATTACTGCTGCAGGCACACTTGGAGTCATGTAAGAGAATACGGGGATACTTACACTGCCATGTAATCATACAGTGCATTGTCGCTGACCTCTGAAAAGGCTTTATTAAAAATCTCCACATCTGGGAGTGATTTCCAATCAACAGATGTCCAAGAGGGGAGATCCCGCAGGAGAAAATACCTCCACAACAACGGGTCTTGCACAGCTGCCCTCCAGTAACAACTTGTGCTTCCTAAACGGCACAAATCTTGGGGCGAGAGGAAGGACATGATGTTCAGCTGCACGTCGATCTGAAAACCATTGAGAGCAGCGGTTTAACGACTCAGGAATTCAGCAGCGAAGGACAGGGCGGGACGCAGCGCTTCGCTCCCCCCGCCCCGCCCTGCGACCGGGCCCTACTCACCGGCAGCATCCGCAGAGCGCTCTCTCCCTCCGCGCCGTCCGGGGGCGTCGGGAGCGGGGCCGGCGCGGTCCCGCCGCGCTCGCGGGGGCCCCGCATCCAGCGCTCCCGGAGCACGCGC